>NC_058162.1:11529849-11706232 GCF_020080835.1 Cotesia glomerata
TCGCATTCCGCGAGTGCACCACCGTCTTGTGTTTTTTTATACTGCCCTTGTTTTTTATTCAACGCTTTTTTGGACCCCAGCACGTCCTCTTTTCACTCCTGTATTTTCACTACATAATCAACCTTATTTTTCGCACATTTATATACTCAACTCTTTATTATTATCACTACGGCTGTGGGCCGACTTGTGCTTTCTGTACTGTATTTACCTTATTCCTCACCCCTTTCTATCGGTTGTTGGAATAGTGGCGATGGGGAAACCACAGAGAAAACCCATGCCAGTACAGTTCGGCTACCGGAGCGACCCCCGACGGTTGGTGTTGGAACTATTCGAACAACCGTCGGGGCTCGAACCCTCGCCTCACGGCATGATGTGCGAGCGAACTAACGGGATAATGACTTAACCCGCTCGGCCATCATGCCGCTATATTCCTTTAGTATGTATATATTGTTGTTTACTCAATTTATATTTCACACATAATATTATAGAGCCGTAACTTCGTATTTAATAATTTATAATTAATAATTGATAGAATATAAGAATATAGTAATTAATCTTGTATACATAAGATTTGCATTACTTGAAGTTCATATAAAGATTAGAATCTAGCTTTTCAACAGGTAGCGAATCGATCTTGAAAAAGCGAGGACCACGGTTTGTTTCTAGAATGTCTGAATTTTTTTTTACTTTTATCGAAATAATTATTTATAATATATATGTATATATACATATCCTAAGGCCATTTTTCATGTATAATATTTTTAACCCAGGATTCTTTTACAGTTAGCTCGCGTATTCCGCTATTTTGTGATACGTCATAACAACTTAAATTATTTTAAGCATAGCACATACGTATTTCTAAGTTTTTTTGTTATTTTCATTAATTATTATTTGCTTTTTTATACTTAGTTTAGAATGACCGGCTATTTATTAATTTTAAAATTATCCTATAATCGTTATATTTCAATAAAATTTAATGAAAAATAATTAAAACTATTAACGCTTAAAAAAAATAATAAATAAATAAATGATAAAAATAAAAAAAAAATTACACTTACAAAGAGTTACAGAATGATAATCCTCAAATATGTCTTTTATAGTTTTATAAAAACACAAGGGCACGTCAATTAAACTAGAAAGGTAAAAAAAATTTTTAGTTAGTATTATATTTATGAATGAGTTTCTCTTAAAAATTTGTAAAGATAAATACAAAGTTAAAGTAAAAAATTTAGGTTTAGTGTTCAAGCTGAAATATTTAATAGCTATGAATGAATTTTTTTATAAATATAATCACTATAAATGTAGATTAAATGAATAATTAAAAACTTTCAAACATAAAATATAAATTTTACACTTGGAGAAATACTAACAAACTACTTTAATTAAAAAATACTAATGACAGTACGATACTTATAAAATTTTTTTAATTTAGATCCCATAAATATTTAGTCCTGGTTAGGTATATTCTATAAAAACAACAATATAAACACGATTAAACTATATGCTTAAAAATATTTAGTCTCTTACCCAATTTTATTTATTATTATTTATAAGTATACCTCAATATTTTTCTATTAAATTGAAAAATGAATTGTTCTTACTGATTCATGTATGTGCGATGACTGAGCAACTAGCAACAAGTTAATTTATAAGTAAAAGTTATGATGAACAAGTAAAGTTGATCCAACAAGAGAGTAAACTTCAATGACAAATTTTAAAGTGGGGTTAAGGAAATTACATATTAAAGTACAGTATTAAAGAGAACAACTCTCTGACTGGAATAACTTTATGACTTTATACAATAATCTGTAATAATTTTATAATATGAATAAACTAACTTCGTCTTCGTTCGATTATTTTTGTTGATGTCATCTGCTATAGCAGAAATCAAAGTCTTTTATTTACTTATCTACGTATAAATGCTTAAAAATGGACTTTAGCATTTTGTCGTGATTGTATATGATATAAATTACATTATCAAAAAGTCATATATTGAAATATACGAATAAATGATCATATTTTTTTATTGTTTCAAAGCTAGTGATCACAATTAATATCCTTAAATAATGATATTTTAATTTTTATTGAGTTCTGTCTTATCATAAGTGATTAATTATGGGTCGACAAAAAATTGTTTAGATTTACGGAGGCTTAATGGGTTCTAAATAGATATAAAATAATTTTTATCATTTTCCCTTTCGATTGTTAGAACTACTACATTGGCCTAATTAGATTTATGAAAAGTTTTCTTATGAAACATTACTTATTTCATAAAGATGACACCCAGTATAAAATTAAACTAGGTTATTTTGTGAAATAGCTCTTCCTAAACATCAAACGCGTTGAATTTGACATATTTTTTATCTTTAAATTTTTAGCTTCCCGCTACTAAAATTAACCCTTCAGCACTCTCGCTATGAGATTTTCTCTCACGCTCATCAATAACTCAAATTTTCTTTCAAATTTCAAATGGAATGACTATGTGATTTTTTTTCTATCTGTCAAAAAATTAATACTATTTCAGATTGCAATATTATTATTTTAATTGTTCAATACTATAAAAAAATTAAATAAATTTTATTAACTCTGTAAGATATTTTCTCATCGCAATAGTAAAGTAGGGGGGTCAGAATTTAAAAAATCGGGTCTGATCGGTACAGTTCGGAGGTTCCCATAAGAGTGCACTTGTGTTTGGGTGTATTATTATTAAATATTATTTTTAAATAAGTCAATTTTTTTTTTGTTTTAAAAAATTTATCTTATTTGAGATTTTTTAAATTAAAGGGGCTATAAGCATATGTGTGCGCTCTTCCACAAAAGGCGTGAGAGTTTTTCTTATCGCGCGAGTAATGATAGTAAATCGTTTTGCGAGAGTGCTGAAGGGTTAAACATTTTTTTTATTTTAGCTTTTGAAGCTATTCTGATCATTTGTTGAGTGATACCTGAAAAGTTTTAGAAAACTATTTTTAAAATTCTGCATACGCTAATAGAAAAACTGCTCTTAGTGAGTCATGAGATATTTTATTATGGTTACCCTGGCGGTTTCGGCGACACGGTGAAAGCACGGTCGAATGACGGTTGTTTCACGGTCGTTTCACCGGATAAAGTTCGTTCTTACCGAGCGATCTGTCAGCCAGCATCGGATACCGTTGTGAACGATGTCTACTATGAATTTATTGAATATTTACGGTGCATACGCAAGTAAATCTACGACGTTATGACCGACACTGTACGCTCAATATACTGTCGAAATACGGTGATTTTACGCTACTATCACGGACAATAAAATAAAAAAAAATATTTCGGACAGTCTAGACCGAGACTCGAACCCGATTCATCTGGTCGTGCGCCCAAGACTCTACTAGCTAGGCTATCTAAGACACACACACAGTCTCGATCCGTCCGCGGTAAGAGAAGTATCGTGCTCACACACTGTGTTGCTTTTAAATATCAAGTCTGGGACGCAATCATTTGGTTTGCTGACCTTTATTTAGGTGAATTTTCGCCTGTTTGTTAATTTGTGAATATTATTTTTTCCCGTAACACTCGTTTTTTCGCATAATTAGTGTTCCTGGTTCTCAACCACATGTCTAACCCCACCGCGGGGAAAACTGCGCAAAGCGGTAGTGCTAAAGACGCCACAGTGTCAAATACAATTTATAATAATGATTTACTGTCTAACAAAATTTTTAACAAAAATATTAGTGCAGGTTTAATTGCTAGAGATATTTTACTCGGTAATAAAAATAAAAATATTCAACAAACAACAAAGCCTAACCTTAAAATCTCAAGAAGCCGATCCTCATCCGAGTCAAGCCAAAACTCAAGAGATGGCGCTACTGACGTCAACTGAACAATTTGTCACACCACGAAAGCCCGCGAAAGTGCGCAAAACTTCAAAATATCCAAATGTGAGCACTAGTAACCAATTTATGGTTCTTTCAGACAGTGAACAATCTGAGACTGATACTAACAATAAATTAAAAAGTAGTAATAATAAAAAGAATAAATTTAATAACAACGGGATAAACAAATCAAATATCGAGAATCCTGAAACTATCAATAATAAAACAACTTCTAAAACAAATAAGATTAAACCTTCTCCAATCTACGTTCAACTACCAGGTATCAAACACACTATTAAGTTCCTAAGCTCCGGAGGAATCCCAGCTACCGACTTCATAGTCCGGAAATTTGACGATACGTTCACAAAAATATTTCCAAACAACATGGAAACTTACGATCTAATTATTGCCTTACTTAAAAGTAAGACAACTAAATACTTCACATACACTCCTCGCCACCTTAAGGTTAAAACTGTGGTCTTTAAAAGAGTAAAAGGAGGATACGACGAAAAAGATGTCAAATCTGCACTTGATAGCCTCCAATTATCTGTCACAATTACTAAGGTTAGTAAATTAACTTTTGACAAAACTAAACCGAATTTATTTCATTTTTTAGTATCAGCAACAGCCTCTAGCTTGCTGGCACCCCTCACAAGACAAAAAACACTATTGTCACAACCTATTAAGTGGGAGAGGCTCAGAAAGCCTACCATATTCATGTGCAATAGATACCAGCAAACTGGTCACTCCAGCGCTAACTGTCAACTGCCTCCAGTCTGCGTCAAATGAGCAGGCGATCATGAGTCCAAAGATTGCACCATCACATCACCAATGGATAAATCCTCTCTTAAGTGCATCAATTGAGGGGAAACTGGTCATCCAGCGAACTACAGAGGATGCCCAGCACTAAAACTAATTACCAAAGTTAAACTTAATAATAAAAAAATTAATAAAGCGAAAAAGAAAAAGCTAGTCAACACAATCAATTACTATGTTACACCGGGATACTCGTTCGCGAATGTTATGAAACCTGATGGAGCTAGACACTTTCCTCCTCTGCCAAGGACGAAACCAAGACCGGCAGGACTGTCTTTCGGTCACAACATCCTCGACAGTCCTCCTGAGCCAACAACGAGCAATGCCTCGAATAATATCTTCAGGATGGAAGAATTACTCATATTATTCAAAAATGATATTACAAAAGAATTCAGGAAAATAAATGATAGAATTTCAGCAAATACTACCCGAATCGACCAAATAATGGCCGCTCTCTTCTCCGATGACGAATAATGGAGCAAGCACCGTACAAAAAAATTAAAATTGCCGCTATAAATGTCAATTCAATTGTTACTACCAAACGTAGATACGATCTGCAAACCTTCATTGATCAAAACAAAATTGACATATGCCTTATATCCGAAACAAAATTAAATGCCAAGCATAAAGTCCAACTGTCCAATCACCAGTTGGTCAGAACAGACAGACCCAACTCAACCAAAGGTGGTGGGACTGCTATAGCCATCCACAGCAAGCTAAAATTCACGACAATTCATTTTCCTAATTCTTTAAATAACAAAGTCATAGAGTTCACAGCAATAAAAATAAAAAACAAATTTAATAATAATCAGCATCTACGCGACACAAAGTAATGGCCAAAAATTCATTCATGAGCTGGCAAAATTGATGAAAGACTTTAAGCTTGACCCCAGCAACAACTACTACCTGATAGCGGGCGATTTCAACGCAGAGCACTATGTGGGGCGATGTAACATCAAATGACAGAGGTGACAAACTGATAGATTGGCTGGAAGCCAATTACGTTGAGTACAAAGCGACACTCCTCTCTCCTAAAGGACCAACCTTCCCTAAGGCCAAATCCTACCTGGATCACTGCATCATCGACATGAGAATTGATATCGAAAACCTTGATAATGGAAAACTTCCAATTTACCATATGATAGCGACCACTGGGCAATCACTCTGACCATCTCTACTGACAACTGTGCTCCTGGATTACTTGAATAACAAGATACTCATCTCAAAGCCCGCAATTTCAAGAAAGCTAACTGGGAAAAATTCAGGAAGCACCTGCTAAACAACTACGATCAAGACATCAAAAGCCTAAGTGAACATAACCTGTCTATAGATGAAATTGACAACCATATTGAACAACTGGATAGCATCATAACAAACTCAATCAAAGCTACAATTCCACTCACCAAGAAAAAAGAAGACTATTTCCTGAAATGCAATAATAAATCCATTAAACGCCTACATGCATACAAATCATATCTCATCAGACGACAATTTGACAATATTCCCATCAGTAATCAGGAAAAATCCAGAATCAAGTTCACCATCAAAAGAATAAATAAACTTATTCATAAGGAATTTAAAAATACAGTCACTGCTTATTGGGAGGCTCAAATCAAGAGCATTAACTACAAGAATCCGCAGGAATTTTTTCCCAAAATTAACCGTATACTCAGGCCGAAGAAAGACATCAGCATCAACACATTAAAAATTCCAATGGACAATAGTTCTCTCAGCAATCATTGCTCCAATAAGTTTCCCGATCTAGTCAACAACAACGAAATCATAGCTACGGATCCTGATACAAAGTTGCATATCATAGGTAAACACCTTGAAAGTATAAACGCTCCAAGATACACCAATTTTGGTACCATCACCAAATTAAGTGTCGACACGGTAGCTACCGACATCAAGAAGATAAAAGACAATATGAGAACTACAAATCGGTCATTCGTGGATTTCTCAACTAGCAACCCAGCTCACTACCCGGTAACAAAAGATAATGAGCCAAAATTCTTGTTCAGTTACATAGAAGTCTTGTTAATTCTAAAGAAGCTTAAAAATAAAACATCTGCTGGGTTTAGATAACATTCCCACTATTGTGCTTAAAAATCTACCTGAATTAATCATTAAACATTATACCATCATATTCAACAATGCGATTAATTTAGCGTACTATCCTCAAAGATGGATAGTACAAAGTTGGCCGCAAAGTTATCGACCAATTAGTCTCACCATGAGTGTCAGCAAAGTCTTTGAAAGACTAGTCAAAAAACAACTGGACATTATTATCAGCGACAAAAAGATCATACCAAATAATCAATTTGGATTTAGAAACAAGCATGCAACAACTCATGCGATGAACAAGTTCGCTTCTGATATTAATAAGAGTCTTCATAATAACATGGTAGTCGGAGCTGCTTTACTTGACTTAGAGAAGGCCTTCGACTCCGTCTAGATCGATGGACTAATTTTTGTACTAGAAAAAAATAACTTCCCGCGTGGTCTCATCTTCCTTTTGATAGATATGCTGACTGGTAACTATTTTTACACTTGGGATGGCCTATCTCTTTCGGATGACAAATTTTCCATACTAGAAGGACTCCAGCAAGGCAGAGTACTGTCTCCCATCCTCTTCAATATTTTCGACAGCTTTACCAATGACGCCGCAAAGTTAGAAGAGAATGGGGTTCATTCTATTTCATTCGCTGATGACAGAGTCATCTACATAGCTGACCCCAATGTAGACATCATCACAGCCAAACTGCAAGATCGAGTTAATAAAATCAATGACCATTATTTGAGATGGAATTTGAAGATCAGTGGGCTGAAAAGTGAAATAATCTTCTTCAGACGTCCCTGTAAACAAATAAAAGTGTCGCAATATAACAGGATAAAGGCGGCCAAGATCACAATAACTGATCATCTGGGTCAAAAAACTGATATACCAGTTAAAAAAATTGTAAAATACCTGGGCGTTACCTTTGACCATCTACTGCACATGACAAACCATCATAAAGCACAACTTGAAAAAGCCAAGAAGGCAATAAAAATTAACTCCAGAATATTTTATAACAGAAACCTGTCTTCCAAAGCAAAACTCATTTGCTATCAGTTATTGATCTGCCCATTGATCACCTACGCTGCACCTATACTCTGGAACATGAATCACACGGTCATGGAAAAGTACAGGAGATTGGAGAGATCAGCTATACGTTCCATTGTTGGCATGTATCGTAAACCTGAGACAGACTATCGGGAAATATTAAGTAATAAGAAGATTTATAAAGAAGCTAACATCACTAGAATAGACTGTTTCTACCTCAAATTAAGCAGGAACTACTACGCTAACTATAGAAGCATTGACAATCCCTCAATGGATGACTTAATCTGCCCGATGATAACATCTGTCTTAATGCTTGTACATCTGGCTACGTCACTCCAGAGATGTTCACTTTCTGTGATCACAGAGGCCTACTACAAGATGGAAATAACCTTCCAATCATCTACCACGCGAGAAGACATTGCTTCAATAAAAAGCTAACAACCGAACTTTTTGAAGACTCAAATAGGATGTTCTCGACATCACTGCCAAAAGTGGACCTCTGCGACACACACCGTCTTAATAAAAATTACTGGTGGCTCCAGACAGATGCGGCATACTTAGATGAGATCAGGAGAAGAACAATTTGGGACAATTAAATCGGACTACAACTCAAGATGACCCCCAGGGGCTTTTTTTATATATAACGCCAGTGCGCCGAACAGTCGGCAAACCTGTAAATATGTACATAAATAGCTTAGTTTAATTTATTACTCTCCCATTATCCATACCTCTTCCCCGTCCTACTCCCTATCCCACACCTTCTCCTTAAAGATTTAGATTCTTTTATAATCACAACTTTTTACATCTCCTTATAAATTATTTGGCTTAATTAAGAATGTTAAAATTATCTATGTTTCTGACACTAAATAGTGCAATCTCCAATATGTCTCTTAGCGAGATCTATTTACTATAGCTAGCTAAGATAAAATAATATTATTATTATAATTATGTTACAGTTTTTTTTATTGTATTTTTTATTCTGTGTTATCATTTATGTAACTTTTGTTTGTGGAAAAATAAAAATAAACTTTTCATAAAAAAAAAAAAAAAAAAAAAAAAGCTATCTAAGACACTACACGAAACGTTTGATTCAGTCACATCATAAGGTGTCAAAACCAAGTCATTTTTTTTCATTGCATAGATAAAAATAGCTTAAATAAAGTTATATTTTTTCCATGACTTCAAAATAATAATCGTAATAAATGATTCAAATTTTTGAGAGGCTGGCAATGGCCTGGTTGGCTCGGTGCTCGCTTTTCGAAAGAGTGGGACCCGGGTTCGATTCCAGCACGCACCAATATTTTTCAGTGATTATAATTAAAAATATGTGTGTTACGTTACGTTGCCAGCCTCTGGAAGTGGCAGAGATATCCGGGCGGTACACGTCTGACTTGGGCGATCACACATTTAAGCAACAACTTGAATGGGTGACCACTTTAGTCAGCGTTGGCTACCCTGATAGCCAAGTTGGCCGCAACTTTCTGTCAATCTACTGCCGCAACTTGTCACCAACTTGGCGGCAACTCTTGGAAAGTAACTCGGTTGGTGTCAACTTGTTCACCAAGTTGTCGGCAAAAGTTGCTCTGAAACTTTTTCACACCAAGTTGACGATAAGTTTCTCAAGAAATTTGGCGACATATTGCAGCAGTAGATTGGTCTCTTTTTTCTCAGAAACTTGTAGCCAACTTGGCGCCAACAGTTACAAATTCGGAAGTTGACCGCAAGTTGTCGCTAAGTTGGTGGCAACTATCTGACACCAACTTGGTTGGTCTGAAACTGTGGCTATCAGGGTAGCGCGAGGGATCTCTGCACACTAGGAGAGGGGCCTAATGCTCCAGTGGTCGATAAAGAAGAGTTTCTTATCAATCACTGTAGACTTAGCCCAGCTCCGACTGTACTATCATGGGTTTTCTCTGCGGTTTCCCCATGATTCTGTTCCAACAGCCTGAGAAGGGGAGGTTCAGGGTGAATACGGTACAGAAAGCACAAGTCGGTCCACAGCCGCAAAAATTAAAAGTAGAAATGAAGTGTCGGGTGGGACTTGCTGAGGTCCAATATGAGAAATAGAAAAAGCGTAGAGCTAGGAGAAAAAAGAGGAATCAGCCTTGTAAAAACCGAGAGGTGTACAAGTAAAGCATAATAATAATATGATTCAAATTTTTGATGATTACGAAATTCTTAATTTCGAAATTACGGTGAAATTATTAACTGTATAAAAAAAGATCTGGAAAAAAAATTGCTAAAAATTGAATTGTTAAAAAAAAAATATCTCATAATAATTTTTATTGATAACAAACAATTTTTCCGTAATTTTGAAATTAAAGTTATCGTCTCTAAAAAAAAAAAAAAAAAAAAAAAACAATATTGATTATTATATTTTTCATAATCAAAAGGTATTATGGTTTCTCATTTAAGACTATGAAAAAAATTCAACACTTGTAAGCCATAAACTCTTCTGAAAAGTATTGAAATGACGGATCTCTGTTGATTGCCTGTAATCTGATTAATTTTTTATAATTTTACTTTAAAATAAACAAAATTACAATAATTTAATATTTTTTTCAAATTTTTCATCCCGATTATTTACTGAAAATTTCTCATTTACCTATCTTTTTATACACTTTGAGTATTTTTAATGAAATAAAAAAAAAAAATATAATCAGCACTTTTTCATTGTTAACTAGTAAAAAATTCCTGACTTACCGACATTATACGCTCGTTTCACGGTCGT
This sequence comes from Cotesia glomerata, assembly GCF_020080835.1. Taxonomy (NCBI): domain Eukaryota; kingdom Metazoa; phylum Arthropoda; class Insecta; order Hymenoptera; family Braconidae; genus Cotesia; species Cotesia glomerata. The sequence goes on from NC_058162.1 coordinate 11,540,345, forward strand.
TTCACTCACAGACTACTGTGCATCTACCACCGAGTTACGGTTTTTTGATAATTTATATGTTTTCGAATGACTGTCAAATGACAGACGATCGATCGATGATCTACGATTTTTACTTAGGTAAAAAATCGGAGAAGTCAAGTAAAAATTTGGTTTTTCGAAGAGTAAAGTATGATAACTATACAAAATAAAAATCATAAAGTAACAGTGAAAAACTTTCACAATGATACTCGTCGTTCACTGTCAAACGATGACCGTTCGATAGTCAAGTGACGGTCATTCGACGATCATTTGTCGACACTGTGAATTCACGGTACATTCACCGTCGTTTCACGATCATTTTACCGTGACCACGAATCCGCCAGGGTATAACCATAATAATTACAATAATATATAACATAATAATTATATATAAATAGTCTAACACACTCACTCAATAGTGGGGTGAGGGCCACTCAACAACTTCGTCTAAGCCTAAACTATGAATTATAGATTATTAATTACGAATCATTTAAGATTTGTGAACAAGTGAATTATTATCAAGTAATTTTACAAAAATTCTAAAATCTAGAAATTAAAAAAAACTATGGATGCAAGTTTTAAAAATATTATTTTAGTATTAATTTAAATGGTGTATGAAGCCAAAAAAGAATCTGCTGATTTTAATATTATCATATATAAGTGATTTCAAGTTGGTCAGTAATGATAATTTGTCATTTATGTGATTTACAACATAATTTTCAGTCTGATTTTTTTTTAATTTCACTGTTTTTCTCAATTTTATCTTGAAAAACTAACGTGAATAATTCAAAAATACTCAATTAATTTACAAAATTTATTATTTACAATAAGACGTTAACATACATAAACACATAATGGTATATTGTGATATCACAGGTTTAAAGTTTTTATAATTGTAAATAAACAGCAAAAATTATATAATAAGTTCCGAAAAGATTAATGATCTGATAAATATAAAATTAATCAAAAAAGACATTAGGTTAAGTTATATTATTAATTAAAAATTATCGTCACTAATTTATCTGTGTTGTTTGGATGAAAATTTAGAATGAAAAGATTTTCTAAAGATATGGAGTTTAGTAAAATACTGTACTGATAAATGATAAAAAAGTTCAAGTTAATAATTTTTTTATAAATTTTATAAACTGTAGGCACTTCATAGTTGAACTGAAACGTTATCTTTGTTAATAGCTCGTTAAATCTAGACAGACCGATTGATAAGATGGGGATGTATTTATAAATATTTACAGGCCATTGATTAATCATCTATATTTGTAAACCCTTATTTTTATTGCTTGCAGAAGAAATTGTCTTATTCAAAACTTTTGAATATAGTTTACAATTTAATATACATTCATCTAATTCATTAGAACGACCAGCATATGTTTTTTAATGATTGTGTTTAACCTTACTAGTATATACATCATAACCTAAAGAAATTGTATTATCATAAAGAATTCGAAATCTGGTAGGTAAAAAATAAAAGTTGATAATTTGAGCAGGTGGCCAAACAATCCATTCAGCTAAGTATAACTTATGAGCTTTATCCTTAACTTCAGTTTTCAATTCAGACCAATTTTTTCGTTCTAATAAAGCAAGTGTAATAAAAAATATTCCTATATAGAATGGTGAACAAATAATTTGGTCAACAATAACTTTTTTTAATACAGTTCCAATAGTTTTTCCGGGGAGTCTCGCGTCTAATACTTGATACCAATAATGACAAAAAATTCCAATTGACATTCCTGATATAGCCATGTTTGTAGTTCTTTTTGGACACCACTCATTCCATTCACCCTAAAATACAGAATAAAACGTTATCAACGAATTATGGTTTTTTTGTAACGACCTATTGTACTATTGGACTAATATATTTATACTTTACCTTTAAAATTTCGTAGTGTTGCTCTAAAGTATCTCCCACAGCAGATAATGAAACAGAAATACCAATATTTGTATACAACAAATACTTTGGAGAAAACAATATTTGCCTAACAGAATTAGCTTGGAAAGCAACTAATCTTAACGTTCTGACAACACTCATTTTTTTTAATTATTTAAACTCAATAATTTCTATAATACTAAATAAGTACTAATTAAAGGTTAAAGGTTGGGACTCATATCTCAATTGTAAACAATGAAGAATATGATAAACCATTACCGTTATAAAATTTTTTTATTGAAAAAAAAAAACATATTTCTAAGAATCTAATTATCTTGTACCTATGTATTATATCACACAAATAAAAGTTAAAATTAAAATCGTTTCCTATCAGAGGCCCGTCAGTCAATACATAACACAATTTATGTCATGCTGTTTCACTCACATCACTCACTACTTTTTTCTTTTGGCTATCATCCCCTAGAGGACCACGTGCCAAGGGTCGTATTTACTTTTCTGGTATTACATAACCCAATTCTTTTAGTAGTTGTTATATTTATATAGTTATTTTAGTCACAATGCTTAGTCAACATAAACATGTATATGTAAATGCGCGAGAAGGATTTACACGCAGGGGGCACGGATTGAACGGATTGGTCATATTTCAGATGATTTGGTAATTTACCCGTGCGCGTGCGTGTAAAATAGGTAAAATGACTACTTTTCCCGTGCCCTGTGCTAGCACGGGAATATGTTAATAGCCACGCTCTTTTTTTAAATATAAGATTTATTTAAAAAAAAAAAAAACCAGATTAATTTATATTAATAAAAACAAAAACATCTATTGTTTGACTAATCGATTTCGATGATAGGGCAATATTATTAATAATTGGAATTTATCCATTAAACTATTTTTGTACTAATCTATTCAAACACTACTAGTAGGTATAGTAACAACAAAAAAATTTATTTCAGGTTATAAAAAGTATCTAATAAAAATTAATTTTTATAATAACAAATAACACTATTAAAATGGATATACCAGGTAATATTTTTGTGTACTGTATATACTCACTTTAATCTTATCACTAATTATTTTGACTATTCCAGTGGACCACGAAGAAAAACATCCAGAAGTACTTTTAAAATTGAAAGTCGATCGTCATGTTTACTATCAAGATACATTCAACGAAAATTTTTATTACGAAAAATCTAAAAAATCTTGTACGTATCCTTTTGTATAATAATACGGCTACCGGCGACTCGTAACTCGATGATATTAAATCCTCGTTACATCTGATAAACATTGGTTTGAGTGGTCCCACAGTTAATCAGACAAGTTATAATTTAATTTTCGTGTCATTAAATTTAGTAATCGATTAGGTGTATGGTTCCACTGTTTTTAGGTAGATTTCATAGAAATCAATCTTTTTCATTGGTCCTCATGTCGGAATTTACTCGGAATTTTGTCGTAATATCACTTAACTAGTCGAGTAAAGCTCAAAAATAACGTTAGTTAAAAAATTCATATATATATATATATATATATATATATATATTTTAGGGTGTGCCAAAATGTAACTTCCGTAGAGAACCTTTTAAAATTGGAATTTTGAGTTCCGCTTTTAACAGAGGCTGCGTTTGGGCATTTCCTGAGATATTTTGGTGTGAGATAATGTATTTGATTTTCATAGAATTTTTAACAGGATATTTAATTGGGCACTTCCGGCCAAATTTTGAATTTTCACCAGAAATGCCCAAACTAAGCTTCTGTTAAAAAATTCTATGAAAATCAAATAAATATATATATATATATATATATATAGTGTCCCAGAAGTAACGGACGCCATTGTAGCATCTGATAAACAAAATAATTCTGAGATGAAAAGTCCTTAGCCATTTTTTAATCAGACGCATAGATAATTAACACCGGCACACAAAAAAAAAAAAGTTGTCTGTACTTGGGACGCGCCACATATATTCCCATGTAATTTGACCCGCTGAACCCGAATTTGAGGTCCGTTTGGCCCCTACACCCTAGGATTTTGAGAAAACTGTAAAAAACCGAAAAAAAACGGGAAAATTGGGGGTTTTGGTGATTGAAAAATTTTTTTAGATTCTAACTATGCATGATTTTCATGTATTTCGATCTGCTTTATACTTATCTGAAGTGTACTCAGACCAGCAGCCATTAAAAGTCTAAGTAAATCCCGAAAAACCCATGAAAATTGCGAAAAAAACAAAAATTCCCAATATTGTGATAAAAAAATGTATTGAGCTAAATATATGATGATTTTCATGTAGGTTTATCGACGACATATAAATCTCCAACTTTTATAACTCAGACGTCTCGAAAACATCAAACAAATGTGCAAAAAACCCCGAAAATTGGAAAAAAATCAAATGTAATATAATAAAAATCGAGTTATTATTCAAAATAAATAAAAAAAATCATATCATTCGATCTGTGGTGCATAAAAAAAAGTATTTCGTCTTAAGACTTAAAAAAAATTAATTTTTTCGGAAAATATCATCAAAACCCTTTGGATTTGAATTTTAATTCGTTCTCCGCTTATATCTCACCCTTTTATCTTCAAACGTCCTGCATAAAGGGTTTCTCTTTCGTTTCCTCTCTTCTTCGGGTAAATCTCTCTTCAGAGTCCAACAATGATCTACCATCATATTGACATCCACTCATGTTTTGATGGAATGTTTCTTCTCTTTCTTCACTGAAATTACCAAGATTTTCAGGAAAGTGTGAAAGATGAGATTGTAAATAGTGCAATTTTGTATTCACATTCCCTAAAACATTTCGAGATACTTCCTTAAAACTTCCCCAAGCTGCTCTCTCAATCTTGTGCATCTCATACTCAAGATTAGCATCCTGGAATTGAGTCCGAATTTGGGGTACATAGAAAATTCCTTCTTTCAATTTATTGTCACTTATAGCTGGAAATTTTTCGTCCAAGTACTTAACACAGTTGCCATTTTTATCGAGAGCTTTGACAAAATGCTTCATAAGGTCAAGCTTGATATAAAGTGGTGGCAGCAAGTACTTGTAAGGATTAATGAGAGATTCTCGCATAACGTTGTGAGAACCATGATTCAAATTCTTTCTTGTTGGCCGTTCTTTTCTACTGTAGGGAATTTTCCGATCGTGACTATCCTACAAACATACAAGAAGGGATATATTGTGAACCAGATTGTTGGCTTAACTAGTGTAGCAATTTTCAGATCACCACAAACTTTTCAATGATTTTTGGTCAAATGAGCTACTGGAGTCGGTGCTTTGAGACTTCGCTTAGACAAAGCAATGAAAAACTTTCACTCCTCGTCCTGAAAGTGTTCTTTAACTCATTAACGTCTTTAACTCATCAATCAAACTTCTTACATCTGAACAGTCCACTAATGAATTTTCGCCGTTTTAAAAATGTTATCAGATTTTTTTTTCCCTATCACGATAAAAATAAGCTGTTGTATTTTTAGTTAATAAATTTTTTTTTCTTTAAGCTGATGTTTCAGGGTTTTCACTTCTAGGAACTTTTTGGGCTCAGAATCGATTTCTTGCTTAAATGCTTGTGCCTGTAACCAGGGCACCTCCACGTGGTGACGGCGGGCAACAGGACCGTCTGGCATAGTCCCTGGGTTAACGGCTTGAATGCCGTCATGGCAGGCACAAGTAATAAGTGTTTTACGATGCAGGGACCCGGAATCCCAGTATCGGCGTCTGGTCAGAGTGAGAAAGCAGGCTCGCAGGCGTCGTCATCAAGTGACTGCAGCTCTTCATTAGTGGGTGACTTGGCTTCTGAAGCGTTTAATATGACAAGAAGTGTCTCTCACATATGTAACAAAAACTCCAATTGCTTCTGTTACATATGTGGAGAATTTGAAGTAACGAAAAGTCGTAGATCTTTTTCAAACAAATTGAAAAATGTCTACGAAACCTGCTTCGGTATCCAGATTACGAACTGGGAAGCAACTTGGGTACCACATTCACTTTGCAATCGGTGTCACACGATGCTTACTCGTTGGGAGCAGACGAAAAGTAAACAGTGCTTGAAATTTTCAAAACCTGTGATTTGGTCTGCACCAACGAGTCAAAAAACTGCTATTTTTGCACGACGGAAGTTTCAGGTTTTTCTTCGACAACCAAACATAAAATTCAATATGCCAACGTAACATCAGTTGTGCCAGCAGAAAAAGTTTTGAATGTCGAAGAACCTGCAGCTCCTGAACCAGTGAATGAACATGAAGAGATGGAAGTTGAAGATAACTTTGAAGAAATCGATCCTGAACCCGAAGAGATCCATTCTGAGGATGAAGAATACATCCCGAGTGGTGTTCCTAGAAGTAAAGACCCTGAAGTCTTCGATCAACTTGAATTGAATGACCTTGTACGAGACTTAGGACTATCTAAGGTAAAAGCTGAACATTTAGCCTCAGCTTTAAGGAAAAAAATTTATTAGCTAAAAATACAACAGGTTATTTTTATCGTGATAGGGATAAGTAAATCCGGAATTATTTTACAAAAAAAAGCGAGCATTCATTTGTGTACTGTTTATATTTAAAATGATTGATCGATGAGTTGAAGCTAAACACTTATAAAGACGAAGAATGGGGGCTTATTATTGACTCCTCTAGGCGAAGTCTTAAAGCTGTGCTTCTTCATAATGGAAACTTATTGGCACCGATTCCAGTAGCTCATTCGACTAAACTAAAGGAGACTTATGACAATTTACAGGTTGTATTAGATAAAATAAACTATTCAGAACATCAATGGAAGGTTTGTGGTGATCTGAAAATTGCAACAATATTGCTAGGCCAACAATCAGGGTTCACAAAGTACCCCTGCTTCTTATGTTTGTGGGATAGCCGAGACCGAAAGAATCATTACATTCAAAAAGAATGGCCAACAAGAACAAATTTGAATCCTGGTTCTCACAATGTTACGCGACAATCTCTAATTGATCCTTCCAAGTACTTGCTGCCCCCACTTCATATCAAGCTTGGCCTTATGAAGCAATTTGTCAAAGCTCTGGATAAAGATGGAAACTGTTTTAAGTACTTGGGCGAAAAATTTCCAGCTATAAGTGACGCTAAATTAAAAAGAAGGAATTTTTGATGGACCCCAAATTCGGACTCTATTCCAGGATGCTAATCTTGAATATGAGATGAACGAGATTGAGAGAGCAGCTTGGGGAAGTTTTAAGGAAGTATCACAGCAATTTTTAGGGAATACGAAAAGTGATAACTACGCAACTTTAGTTGACGAGTTGTTATACAACTATAATACTTTAGGTTGCTTAATGAATACAAAATTGCACTATTTACATTCTCATCTTTCACACTTTCCTGAAAATCTTGGTGATTTTAGTGAAGAGCAAGGTGAGAGATTCCATCAAGACATTAGTGTGATGGAAAAACGATATCAAGGAACGTGGGATGTAAATATGATGGCAGATCATTGTTGGACTCTGAAGAGAGATTTACCCGAAGAAGAGAGGAAACGAAAGAGAAACCCTTTATGCAGGACGTTTGAAGATAAAAGGGTGAGATATAAGCGGAGAACGAATTAAAATTCAAATCCAAAGGGTTTTGATGATATTTTCCGAAAAATTAATTTTTTAAGTCTTAGGACGAAATACTTTTTTTATGCACCACAGATCGAATGATATGATTTTTTATTTATTTTGAATAATAACTCGATTTTTATTATATTACATTTGATTTTTTCCAATTTTCGGGGTTTTTGCACATTTGTTTGATGTTTTCGAGACGTCTGAGTTATAAAAGTTGGAGATTTATATGTCGTCGATAAACCTACATGAAAATCATCATATATTTAGCTCAATACATTTTTTATCACAATATTGGGAATTTTTGTTTTTTCGCAATTTTCATGGGTTTTTCGGGATTTACTTAGACTTTTAATGGCTGCTGGTCTGAGTACACTTCAGATAAGTATAAAGCAGATCGAAATACATGAAAATCATGCATAGTTAGAATCTAAAAAAATTTTTCAATCACCAAAACCCCCAATTTTCCCGTTTTTTTTCGGTTTTTTACAGTTTTCTCAAAATCCTAGGGTGTAGGGGCCAAACGGACCTCAAATTCGGGTTCAGCGGGTCAAATTACATGGGAATATATGTGGCGCGTCCCAAGTACAGACAACTTTTTTTTTTTTGTGTGCCGGTGTTATCTATGCGTCTCATTAAAAAATGGCTAAAGAATTTTCGTCTCCTTAGCCATTTTTTAATCAGACGCAAAGATAATTAATTATTAATTAAAATAACGTCCTTTTATGCGCTAGAGAGAGAGCACTAGTGTCAAGTCAAGTGCGTTCCAATGAAGACACTTGCACGTGTGAATGTGTAAGTAAATATGTGTGACTACGTTAGCTATATAGAAACTAGTTAGTCATACAGTTAGTTGTGCCTTTGTTTGGCACATAGCAAATATAAAAATTTTTTAATGTTATGCTACTAAATACTCCTACAACATCTCCACATACTTTACTGGACACTGGCGCTCTCTCTGTAACAAATAAAGAGACGTTATTTTTAATTAATAATTAATTATCTATGCGGTTAATTGAAAAATGGCTAAGGACTTTTCGTCTCAGAATTATTTTTTTCATGAGATGTTACAATGGCGTCCGTGACTTTTGTGACACCCTGTATATAATATATATACATATGTAATATAACGCGGGATGTTGCCGCGATTGTGTCTACAGTTCTCGACGAATCTAGATGAAATTTGTTACACATATTCTTTGGATAAAAACCTTGAATGAGTTCGAAGATGAGCGAAATCCATCCATAAGTTTAGAAATGGCAGCTCTTCAAAATTATCAAAATAGTCAAAATCACGTTTTCGGTGACTTCATTGATGTATAACTTTTGGTTGAAAAGAGATGGCTAATTTTTTATGAATTCATGTGAAAGCTCATAAAATTGCCTTTAATTTGACGTATATAACATTGACATTTTGACCATTTTTAGTTATTTTATCAAAGTTAAGAGTTCTATTGAACCATTTTCAGGCAATGTGTAGTGCAGCCGACTTATGAATGTTATTCTGTCGAGAATTCGTAACAGATCCCAATGAAATTTAGTATACAAATTCCTTAGACAATTAGCTTGCATGAGCCTTAAAATGAGCGAAATCGTTCGATTAGTTCAGAAAGAGTAGCTCTTCAAAATGATCAAAATAGGAGAAATTACGTTTTCGGTAACTTCATTTATGTATAACTTTTAATAGCAAAAAGATAGCTGATTTTTGATAAATTTATGTGAAAACTCATAAAATCACTTCTAATTTGACTACATAACGTTAACTTTTTGACCATTATTAGTTATTTTATCGAAGTTAAGAGTTCAATTGAACCATTTTCAGGCAATGTGTAATACAACCTACTTATGTATGTTACAATAAATTTCATTCCATGTCAAACGAAAGTTATTGAGACAAGATGATAATTCATTCTATGAAATCTACCTTCCATTTCGGGTATGGCCGAATGGCGTCTTTTTTTTTAATATAAAACATCTAAAAATTGATTTATCGACAAATTTTTTTTTTATTTCGTCCCTTACAGACTTGCCAATCTTTTTTTAAAAATTTATAAGTTTGATGTTTATATTTACTTGCGTCATTTAAACATAAAAAAATGTATATCTTCTTGTTTTGCATTGAAAATTTTTGAACATCAATTTGTAGAATAATATAATATTTTTTTCTCAAAAAACTTGAAAAACTGAATTAACTTTCCATAATCTTTCAAATTTTATTCTTGAATCTGTCGAGGTGAAGAACAAAATAGAAAAAAAATCTTGATTAAGTTAATTGTTCGATTTCTTATGGCCAAAAGACGGTGGTTCTACCCATCTAATCAATTATCTTGAATTTATTCTGATTAATTAATCTATTCATAGTGTGTTTTAATAATTTAGTATTAGTATCTCGTTGTTACACGTCAGTAGCTTCTATAAACTAACGCTTTTACCATTTTGGAGTTTCATTAAACTAATCCAGTTTTATTAATTATAATTTTTAGTTGCTAAAAATGTATTGGTGTCGATGAAAAATAAAAATTTAAAGGTCTCTTTGAGATCCTTCATACCAGTATTTTATTGGCTCCGTAAATATAAATGGAAAGATTATATATTATCAGATATTATTTCTGGGATTACGGTAGCTATAATGCACATACCGCAAGGAATGGCGTATGCTTTATTGGGAAATGTTCCGCCAATAGTTGGTATCTATATGGCATTTTTTCCAGTATTAATTTATTTCTTTTTTGGAACGTCAAAACATGTTTCTATAGGTTAGTCCAAATTCAATTATATTCAAAAATATCTGTCGAGATTTTACAAAAAATATTTTTCAATTATTTTCAGGTACTTTTGCAATTGTATGCCTAATGACTGGCAAAGTTGTTGCAACTTATTCTACTCCAATTAGTTCTTCCTTGTCAAATAATACACTGTTTGATTCTTCTCGTGACTTAAATGATAGCTTACCTATGTTTTATTCACCCATGCAAGTAGCTACAGCCGTTACTTTTTCTGTAGGACTATTACAGGTAACTAGGGAATTAAACAACTTTGTAGAGACTTGAAGAATAATAATTGTTATTTTGTAGTTACTCATGTTCATTTTACGATTGGGAATAATAAGTTCTTTGTTAAGTGAAAGTTTAGTAAGCGGATTCACTACTGGAGCAGCGATTTATGTTTTAATATCTCAAGTAAAAGACCTTCTAGGTCTACAATTACCAAAACGCAAGATAACCCATTTTAAATTGGTATATGTAAGTACACTCCATGTTTAACCTTTCGTAGAACACTCTACTTATGTGACATCTAAACTTTAAATGCAATATTTTAGTGATTCAGTCAAATAACATCATTTTTACGAAATTTCTCCCGCTGATTGATTAAAAATTTTATGAAACTGTTCTCTATATTAAGAAAAAAAGCCCTGAATATTTAAACCTTTAATATCGTTAACTCGTGTTGAAAAAACTATATTTTTGGTCTCGTGACACCAAATAAAACCATTTTGATATTTTTTTCTAAATCCTAATACGTTTTTATGCCAAAAAAGTCTTTTTGCAATAAATAAAATATATCAGCGCTACACATTCGATTCTACAAAAAAAATTTTCAAAATAAAATGAATTACTTCATTTTTTGTTTAAAGACTTCTTACAATATTAATTATTCCTCAATATATTTGCATCACAGCTAAAGAAATCATGTAAATTACGCACGATTAATTTCTTCTAACGTGAGAAAAATCATTATATTTTATATTTTCGTTTTCAGACTGTTATAGACATATTCAATGTACTTAAGTATCCCAATTTCGCAGCCCTCACTGTATCTACTGTGACAATAATTATTATGGTACTTAATAATGAATTTTTCAAGGTAACTATAATCAGCGTACTTATCATAACTAATTATAAAATTAAGATATATATAAATTAAAGCTTTTTAGTAAATAATTAAACAACATCACTTATAAATAATCGCGTAATCATAAATTCGACTCTGAGCAATTTTACTTGACTGAAAGCCAATATATTTTTCATATTTCACGCATACACTTATACATAATAAATTTTTGTCATAATAATAGAGTAGTATTCACGAGTAGTAATTCACGTTCTGCATAATTAGAAGTAACCACGCATGATTCATTTAAGAGATACTCTTGTTGAAAATTTTTCAAAATAACTTTTACATTTGACGGTAAAATAGACAGTTAACTCAGTAAATTCTTAGCAAAGATGATAAATCTTCAATACTGGAAACGAAGTGTTTAAAAAAAATTGAAGAAGCATAATGATATATTTTATTAGTCCAACGAATAGCATTTATAAAATTTCTTTAAATAAAATATCATTCTAAAATAACGTAAAACTTCACAAAATGCCTTGTACAAAAAACAATTTTTTTAATTAGTAAAATTTCTAAAATTCGATTGAGGATAATTGTATATTTCTGATTTTTCACTTTCAAAGAATGTATTTCTTTCCACACTTAAAAATAGTATTCTTATTCAGTTTTATCAGAATCGCAAATGATGCAGCATCATTCTTTAATGAACTTATATGAATTTACACTATATTAATTCTATCTATCAAGCCATGGCTTAAGCAGAAATGCAATATGCCATTTCCAATTGAACTAATTGCTGTGATTTCTGGAACCATCATCTCAAACTATTTTGATTTAGCTGGACATTATGTTATTGAAACAGTTGGTAATATTCCAACGGGGTAAGTCACTAATTTATTCTATAAAACAAAATCCATTTTATTTCTGATAAATTTAATACACTTACAGACTTCCAAAGCCCGAGTTACCTACTATCCAATTGATAAAAGATATTGCAACAGATTGTATAGCTATAACTATGGTATCTTATACAGTTACTCTATCAATGGCATTAATATTTGCTCAAAAATTACACTATGAGATTGACTCCAATCAAGAGCTTTTTGCAATGGTAATATAGCAATTATAATTAGTACTTTATTTTTTAAGCTAACAAATTAAAATATTTAAAAAAACGAATAAAAACGATTTTTTTAGGGCATCAGTAATATTTTTGGATCATTTTTTTCATGTATGCCCGTGTCTGCATCTTTAAGCAGATCACTAATTCAACAAACTGTTGGAGGGAAAACCCAGATAGCTAGTATAATATCTTGTTCAATTCTTTTAATTATATTATTATTTATCGGACCATTTTTTGAATCTTTACCAAGATCAGTTTTAGCATCGATTATTGTTGTAAGTATTAATAACAAATAAAAGAGCACTATTTGTAATGAAAATAGTTAACAGTAGGTACGCAAAGAAAAAAATTTCAAGTATATGCACACAAACAAACATTCTAATAGAAATGGTCGAAATTGTTTTCTAAAAGCACAAAACATCAACACTCATTTAGCAATTTTGCGAGATTTCATACCAAACAAACGATAAACTATTATACTTTCTTGTGCTGATCTTCCATGAGATTATTACTAGCGTATCTACTTAATGGAAACGCAATTTTCGAAAATTTTACTGAAAAGAATTTTCGGAGTTACAAAAAATTTTTTTAATTTTCCTTGTAAGAAGATAAAAAAAAAGCATTGTTTTAAGGTTTCATTAAAAGGAATGTTATTACAAATGAAACAATTCCTTCATTTTTGGAGACTCAGCAAACTAGATGGTATGGTTTGGATTATGACCTTTTTGATTGTAATAATCGTAGGGATTGATGTGGGACTTCTAATTGGACTACTTACATCTATATCGACAATTTTGATTTTAAGTATTAAATCTTACTCATGTTTACTGGGTCACATTCCAAACACCGAGTTATACTTGGACACAAGCAAATACAAGGATGTAAGTTTTTATTTATTTTTTTTTTTTTTTATGGTAGATATTGAGCAAAGTAGGATATTCCAATTCACATGTGAAATTGCCTGTACGAACCGAAGGCTAGGATAACAAACAAGGAGATTGGGATATTCTAATTTTTTCCGTGTCTTACATACTTTTACCATATCTGTATCTAAAAATTCGACATTTTAGATTATTGAGTAAAAACGATAATAACTAAGATGATTTATCATATTTTGTATTTTTCTTTAAAAATCAAAAATAATTTTTTTCTTGCTAACTAAAATATGAATTTGAATGGTGGATGTAGATAAGGAAAAAATTTATAATATTATTTTAAAATGTCACTGCTGTTTACAAACTAAATCTTTTTTTCAGCCTATTGAATTGCCTGGAATTAAAATATTCCATTATCGTGGCGGATTGAATTTTGCTAACAAAGATTATTTCAAGTCAAAAATTTTTAAACTTGTCAACATTGATCCTCAAAAAGAATTAAAATTGAGATCTAAGAAAGCGAAGAATCAATTCGAGATGCAACTAAATGATGGAAATAATGAAAAATTACGATTTTTAGTGATCGATTTAAGTTCATTAAGTTATATTGATCCTAGCGGTGTAGCTATTTTATATAATATTGCTAATGAATTTAATTCAATTGATATTTCAGTATGTATAACCGGATGTTCAGGCTCAATTTATGACAGTATTTTAGAATATAATAAACATGTATCCGAAAAACCTAACTTTCTAATTCTTTTGACAATTCATGATGCAGTAACTTATGCTCTTAGTGAATTTACATCTATATAATAAGTTACTTAAATGTATGCTATTTTTTAAATTTATACTTTCATAATGTTAACAATAATTTTTTTCATGAAAAATTATGAACAAAAATTTAAAAACCTGAAAAAATATATATTTTGAGTATTTTCGACTGTAAAACATTTTGTAGAAAAATAAAATAATGTTGTTCAAATCTTTACGAGACTTGTTTCATGTATTTAACTACATTTGAACTTACTTTTGTAATTTTGCTAAATAATTTTATTTAAATTTAATCAAAATATAGTTTAGATAAAACTGGACAAATATACAATTCTATCTGCGAGAAGAAAGTTTTAAAATTAGACCAAATTTGAATTTTCTCTTCATGGGGCCATTTGATTTTATTTTAATTTATAAAATTCTACGTAATAAACCGAAATTTTTGAGATATTATCGAACATGGAATTCAAATACCTTCACATCAAGAAATAATTTTTTTTCCCTTATTGAACAAAATAATTAAAAAGTATTAAAAAGAAATGATATCTCTTATAGGTGCTTAACATGTAAAATCATTTTTTATCGTTTTGATCAATAAAAGTTTCGTAATTTTGATCTTTTTTCGTCTTGTGATTACAATAATAAGTTAGATTATTTATTATTATATGATTTAAATCAGTTATTTAAGTCACAAGACAATGAAAAAAACTAACATAATAATAACAAGTGTATATAAAAAAAATTATAAAAACGGTCGACCCTAAAGGCCATCCCTACAACTTCCCGCTAATTCCATATCTAAGCGCTTAAAATTGCACTTATGACGTGTTTGAGCTCTTCGAGCTCGAAAATTTAACTTATGTGTTATTTTGAGCTCTCCAAACTCAAAGAGTAAGCTGTTCTATGATTATGAGCTCTTCTAGCTCAAAAGTCTATTAGAAGTTTAATAAAACATTATTTTTTGAATTTTCAAACCGCAATAACTTCTGAATGAATGAACCGATTTTCACGCAATGAACAGGCATGATCATGTCTAATTTCAGACCTGATCATACATGAACAGGCATGGTCAGGTCTGATCATTTTTTCCCGGGGAGGAAGCTTCATCATAGTTCATTTAAAAATTTGTTAAAAAAGTAATTAGAAAAATAAAATTTCAGACAGTACATTTATTACGGCGTAGCCTTAAAAACTCGTCGATGTGAATAATTTTAGGCATGACTTTATCACGCATTGTTTTTGTTTACTTTATCAATTCATTTTTATCATGATTATCTTCCATTTTACATTATTTAATCAAGTTGCAAAATCTCATACTCTTATTCATATATAATTTAGTAATCTTATGATATATAATTATTCATATATAATTTAGTAATCTTATCATGCATAACACATATTTTTTCGAACGAAAACAAATTATTAAAGGTTATATAAATTACATTAAAGTTTGGTCGTCCTCACTTCACTCATTTATCATACAACTCTCTTACCCCCACTTTTCAAAACTCAATGCATTTCGCGTCCATTCTCTCACTGAAACAATATTATATCCATGGCTCGTAAAATTTTATTTTGTGAAATCTATGGAAATGATGAAAAAAAAAATATTTTTATTAAATCAGGTACGCATTTTCAATAACATAAATTTATCAAGTATGAAAATAGTTTAAGTTCGTAACTACAGACATTTTTTACTTTAAAAAATTTTACTGTAATTTTTAAAAGTCGACTTGATCAAAAATATCGAAATCTTAAAAAAAAAAAAAATCTTTCATTTGTTTTCTTACATTTAAATACTTAAAATGATCAAAATGTATTTGCTTAGATGCACAAAAAATTCACAACATACTTGATTAAACGCACTAGATCAATCTAAATTTAAAAATTGATATAAGTACATCGCAACTTCGGTTCCCTTGTGTCTACTTATTCATTTTTGTTAGACCTAACTATTCAGCTAATAACAAAGTCACTTAGTCATATTACATTTGATATGAGATAAAATGAAAAAGTAATACAATTATAATATTAAAAATAAAAGTAACAATAGAAAAAATTTATTCAGAGTAGCATAATATAAGAAATAGTATAAAATACAAAAGCGTGAAACAGCACTTTTAAAAGAATTCAACATACCTTGTCTCTTAATATAAATAAATGAAAAAATTTTATTTAGCTTAAGCTTGAACGTAGAACTTACTACTCTAAACCGTACAATAATTAAGATTAAGTAAAATGAGGTATAGAACGCTAGCGATAATTAGTGAATACATGATTTCACTGCAAATTATTAGTAGCAAAGTGTAATTGATAATGATGCAGTATCACCGACCATATTTATTTCAGAACAACACTTAGCATTGGAAAAAAACAATGCGATTATCAATAATGAGACCCGTCTGTTCAATTTAAAGTCATTCTTGAAAAAAGTATTCTTACCACAAGGATTTCCGGATAGCGTACACCCTGATTACATTCCTTATCAAATATGGGATACCATTCAGGTACTAAAACTCAACTCTCATTTTTGAATTCATGTTAGTAATAATGTTTATTTTCTTAATGTCAGGCATTCGCCAGTACGGTTTTGGGTGCTTTAACTACTCATTCAGTTCTTCAAAGCGTAGGGGTAGGAGAATCAACAGCAACTGCTTCTGCTGCAGCTATTTCTTGGATTCTCAAAGATGGAACCGGGATGATTGGACGGATTATATTTACTTGGTGGAAAAGGTAATTATTTGTCACGATTTTTGATTTATGAAGATTCAAATGAAACATAGGGACTCTTATTTCAAATTTTTATAAGGTTTCACGTTAATCTTGCAGTATTGAATTAGACGCTCAATGTAAAAAATGGAGACTCACTGCTGATATTTTGAATGATTTAGCAATGGGGATTGAGCTTACACTACCTAGTATGCATTCGTCGTCTGTTACAATGTTACTATGTCTTTCTACTGCAACGAAGTCAATTGTTGGAGTTGCTGGTGGAGCAACAAGAGCAGCTTTAACACAACACCAAGCCTTAAAAGGTAATGTAGGTGATGTTTCAGCCAAAGATGGAAGTCAAGAAACATTCATTAATCTTATTGGATCTTTTGTTGGTATTTTTTTAATCTCATACATTCCGAACGCGTGAGTACTTAATATAAAATATGATTTATAGATTATTCGATTTTCACAAAAATACGCATATTCATCTTAATATTTACAGATTTTTAATTGAAATGTACCTAATTTTGGTAACTATTCATATTTATGCGAATTATTCTGCTGTTAAAGTACTGACGTTTAATTCTTTAAATGAAGACAGATTAATTTTGTTGTTTCATAATTACATTAATGATGGTATTATTTATGATACAAAATTAATCAATCAACAAGAATCTTTACTACCCTTTCATAATTCACGTAAGACAATCATTTACATTATAAAATTATATAATGTCATTATATTAATTAAAAAATTATATTATGTCATTAAAATGTTTTTTTTTTCTTTTAGCTAAACAATACAGTGGTTTCTCAATCAAATTAGGAATTTCTTTGTCTGATATAATAAAAAATCCAAGGATTAATAATATTGAATATTTGACAAAATTAATGAATCATTTTCGCAAAAAATCATTCTTGATTATACCGGATGTAAAAAAGGAAATAATTTATGTCGTTCTAAGGAAAAATGTTCTCTCTGTTAATATCTTGGAGGCTTACTTCAATGCATATATTTATGCAAAATTCATTAATGTACAATTGAACAGAAAGGAAAACGTAATCGATGCAATAAAATCGCAGGGTATAAGTTTTTTAGATAAACTGTATACTTTATCTGAATCTAATGTATTTAATGGTGATAGAAGACAATTTACTTTGGAACCATCAATTTCATTGGATTCTATTATTGATGAAGAATTTAAACACTGGAATAAATTACTTCAAAAAAGTGGTAAGTCTCTTTTTTAGGGTATTATTCTTTTTCTATACTTAATTTATTAGTATTCATCCACTTTTAGAATGGCTAGATGATTTAAATCTTTTACCCGTAAACAATTGGAGAGGAGAATGGGATACTTAAGTAAATACAAGTCAAATTTTTTACAAAGTTGAAATAAATAAAAAAATCTATTTAATTAAACAACTTTAATGTTATTTCTATTTTTTTTAACGGTAATCAATAAATTAATTACATGATCCGTAATTTCTTATTGTACTGAGTCTTTTGTTTATGGTAAAATTGTATAATAAATCGAATTTTGTATATAGTCAATACTCAACGTTTCATAAAAATATGTAATATAGTTTGTTTTTTATACAAAAGAAAAAAAAAAATTAAACATAAATCATTAGGTTTCTTGCTCAGTTTTCATACCAGTTTGCGATAAATGTTTAACAATATCCACCCAATCCCACCCTCGAGGTTTTTCACCTTTACTATCGACCTTGTTCCAACGACGTCTTTTCTGTGATTTTGTAAGCTGCTCTTTTTTTGGTTTTTTCGCTGCTTCATCCTAGTGAAATATCAATCGAATTATATTATATCATGGTACCATATCAAATAAGAAACACTTCGCTAAATAATTTTTTATCCGCGATTTTGTTAAAATTTTTATCTATTGATCTATCGATCTATTGTTCATACGAAAATCAATTCTGACAATCTTTTTTACTATTTATGGTTTAATTTATTTAAAATTAATCGATTAAGAAAAAACTTTTATTTAGACTATCATAAAATTTCTATTCGATTTCTTTTAATGGATAATGGTGATAGTCTAATTACTATGAATTTTACTCACTAATATTATGGCATTGAAGTATTATCTTTCAAATAAAAATAGAAAAATAAAAGTGTGAGTGCTTTGGTCATGAAATTATCATAGTATTAACAAATAAAAACTCTTGAATTGAAAATAAGCTGCTTGGATAAAAAATTCGAGAAAATAATTTATACGATGACTACAAAAAATTATGAGATGAATTAATTTTTTACTTTACTATTCTCATGGCCAAAAGTGAAATTTTTTAAAGATTGATATTGATATTACTTTGTTCATATTTTTTAACATAAATCTATTCTATCTAGAAAAAAGGACGTTTTCGTGTGAATCAATTTAAAAATTAGTTTTGATTCATGTTAGATGCATCGTTGACTTTCTTTCGACTTCCTCAGCAACTTAGCCATATAAATTCTATTTTTCATTGTGAAATGATTAAGGTAAAAGCCCCGATAGATGATCACGTACCAGTATACGATCACTCCATGTATTGGTATATATATATTCACAAATATAGGTATACAAATACATGGAGTGATTATATACTGGTACATGATCATATATTGGGGCTTTTACCTTACTTGGTCTAATTTTTAGTTTGATTCCATCTTATTATTGTTAAATGAACAAACTTTTGTCTGTGCAAATTAATTTTGAAACTGTATCTTTAAAAAGACAGCTAATTTTATTAATGTTAACGTAACTTTTCCTTCTAATAGTAATCAACGTTTAACAGGAATTAAAAGTAAATTCTAAATAATTTCATTTAAAAGAGTGATTACTTTTACGATAAAAATAATTTAAATTGATATTGATGTTTGATAAATAATTAAGTTAATCGAAAAAAATCGGAATAATATTCAAAAAAGCAAATTTGGACTAATTTAACAAGTAAATCTAGTACAGAAAGTAAGCTCATACCTTCGAATCACCAGTACTAATAGTCAATTTATTTGTTTGGATACTTAAGTCAGTAATTGAATCGGGTTGTTCTTCTATTAGTTCCGATAAATGTTCTTGAACTGATTGAAATAAAGTGTAAGTCATACCATATCCAAGCCACTGTTTTGCTTCTGCTTCTACATGAGCTATTATTTTATCTTTTACTTTTTGAAGTCTAAAATTAAAAAATTCATATTATCATCAAATAATATTGTTATTGACAAGTAATACTATATCAAAAGATACAAGTTAATTGTGAAAAATACATGTGTTTGTTGTAGAAAGTGTCCATGCTAACTGTCGGTTTTTTTGTAGGGTATTTATCATGCCAAATGATCTCCAATAAAAACGAACGAAAATCGTTATCTTCTCCATACTGAAACATGAAAATAATCAATATAAATCATTTATTCATATTATTATTCAAGTTTTTCATATGAAAGTTTTTACTGAATGTATTAAACAAACCTTATATTGATATGTTGTAGAATTTAACTGTTTGAAAGCTTTATCTCCTTCATAAATCGACAATAATGCTTCTCTTTCTTCGTCTTGCAATTCACTGTCACACATTTTATTATTTTAATTGTATTTACAGTAAATAATCAGTTTTTAAATAATAGATGCCTTTTGTCATTGTTAACCTCACTTGAGCAAATTTGGTTTAAGAAATTTATAACTAATAATTATAGAAAACTTACTATATACTTAATAGAAAGATTTCAGTTTAATTTATTTCTTTTAAGACAAAATTACTTCTAATTAGCAAATTCTTGTATTACACATTTTTTAAAATCCATATAAAATAGTGATGTAAAAAACAGACATGAAATGAGAAGCAGATGGCAGTGTGACGAAGTACAAGAAGTACAAGCAAAACCAAGATTGACATTCTTTTCGGCCATTAGACAGTCAAACGGACACAGGACCGCTAGCAAAATGACGAAAAGAGTGAAAAGTGCTGCCAAAGCTAGCTCTTAAACAATTCAAATATTAAATTAATTTAAAATTAAAAATTTTCAAATATTTTAATATTAAAAAGTACACAAAAATATAAATGCTTGTATTAATATCATTATTATTAAAAATGAATGTATAGATGCCGAAAAAATGTTATCATTTCGATATTCTTCAAGACTTTTTAAATTAGTTTTCATTTATTTAGTTATTTAATGAAGGAAGTATATACAGTCGTCGACATTGATTTGTAACGGTTGGCAATGATTCGGGTAGAATAAAAAATTCTCAATTTGGACATCTCTCACTAAAAATTTCAATTAATAATATGTTCAGGAAATAAAAAAAATATACGAAACTATGAAGAAAATTCACATAAAATAAACAATTGTAAGCTCAGACAAACATAATTATAGAAATTTATCCAAATAAAAATACTATGCATAAACATAATTAAAGATGAAAAATTCCCACATGGTAAATCACCAGAGAAATAATTTGAATATTAAAAACTATACAAATAAAATATTTCAAATAAATTTGATGTTTCAATTAAAAGAAAATAAATAAAATATTAGTCTCCTTATAATTACAGTCTTAAAAATAAACAATATCAAATAACTATAGCTCAATGTAAAGACATTTACTAAATTATTAGGTCATATTATCATACAAAATTAAAATTGAAAAGGCCTAAAATTAGAAAATAGTCCATTGAAACAATTTAAATTAAAAAAAAATGGAATTATAAAAAGAAGATACAAAGGAAATTAAAAAATAATGACAAACCTAAATTCAGACAATTTGATTAAAAAACATCAAGGTTATTTGACGTATACACAAATGAACAACTCTGAATATACCCTCGCGGTTTTGATAATGCCGTAAAAATACCGTAATTTTTCGGCATTTATGCTCATGCCGTATATTTACCGTTATAATTCGGTAATAATGCGGTTAAACTATAGTTGTTTTGGCCAGTTTTTATACTGTAGTTATCCAGTATATATACTGCACTTATGCTGTACAGTTACCAAAAATATACTATACAATTACCGCATTAATGCCCAAATTTTACCCAAAAAATTCCCAATAATTACCGTAATAATACAGTAATTTTGCCGAATATTTTCTGACATAATGGACAATTATTAAAGATTTAGTTTTATTTTTAGTTCACTTCTATGTTAGAAATGCATAAAATGAAAAATTTCAAATTTTGCTTTTTATTCTCCATCGCTACTTTGCAAAAACAAATACTGTTTTTGAATAAAAAATATGTACTTAGAATATTATTTTTTAATTAGGTATTTAGCGATAATTAATATAAAATAATACATATGTTAAGTAAATATATTCTAATTTTAATTTCAATTTTTAATTTCTCACTTCCGTAATGTTCCGTAATTTTTCGATAAAAAAACTGACCAAAACAACCGAAAAAATGCTGAAAAAATACCGCATTAATACTGTATAATTGCGACATTTTTTTGGCATTTACAAAACCGCTAGGGTAGAAAAGCTTTACAAATGAACATCTCTAATTATGGACAAGAAAATTCGGAAATCTCTCAATTTGGACATCTCTGATTGAAGAAAACAAAAAAAAAATACAATATTTTCTGAATTAAAAAATTAAAAAATAAGTAATAGTTTAAAAAAACACGCTTTAATATAAAACCAAACTAAAAAGTAGGAAAAAATTTTTTGGATAATTCAAAATGTAGTCAAAGTGATTAATAAAAAAAAATCGTTTTATATAAATAAGTGTGGGGATCAGATAAAAACAATCGTCCAAGGGTTATAAACTCTGCACCAAGACATTTTCTTCGGAGAACTCTGCTAAAAAATTAATTTTTATTCATCATAGATAATGTACGATTTTTTAATTTTTAGGTAGATCTTTGAGGGAGGTGGTGCCGATTGAGTATTAGCACCGGCACGTGCTAGAGTCGCAGCTAATTGCGCGGTTGTAATTTCCATTGCGCCGATACGCGATGATCCGCTTTGATGATGCACTGAATTCGATGATTGAGAAAAGTCGCCCGCCATCTCGTCGTCGCTCAAATTGTTCAGATCGTAGGAGTACGCGGTTAATGCAGCGTTCATCGCTGATGACTAGAGTCAGTGACGAGGGTTACTTATGTTAAACTTTTCTTTCTTGACTAATAACGTGATACTATGATAAAATTTATAAAGACCAGTTCAATAGATAGATTTCTAAAAAATTTGATTTTATATTAAAGCGTGTTTTTTAAAACTATTACTTATTTTTTAATTTTTTAATTCGGAAAATATTGTATTTTTTTTTTGTTTTCTTCAATGAGAGATGTCCAAATTGAGAGATTTCCGAATTTTCTTGTCCATAATTAGAGATGTTCATTTGTAAAGCTTTTCTATATTCAGAGTTGTTCAATTGTGTATAAGTCAAATAACCTTGATGTTTTTTAATCAAATTGTCTGAATTTAGGTTTGTCATTATTTTTTAATTTCCTTTGTATCTTCTTTTTATAATTCCATTTTTTTTTTAATTTAAATTGTTTCAATGGACTATTTTCTAATTTTGGGCCTTTTCAATTTTAATTTTGTATGATAATATGATCTAATAATTTAGTAAATGTCTTTATATTGAGCTACAGTTATTTGATATTGTTTATTTTTAAGACTGTAATTATAAGGAGACTAATATTTTATTTATTTTCTTTTAATTGAAACATCAAATTTATTTGAAATATTTTATTTGTATAGTTTTTAATATTCAAATTATTTCTCTGGTGATTTACCATGTGGGAATTTTTCATCTTTAATTATGTTTATGCATAGTATTTTTATTTGGATAAATTTCTATAATTATGTTTGTCTGAGCTTACAATTATTTATTTTATGTGAATTTTCTTCATAGTTTCATATATTATTTTTATTTTCTGAGCACATTATTAATTGAAATTTTTAGTGAGAGATGTCCAAATTGAGAATTATTTATTCTACCCGAATCATTGCCAACCGTTACAAATCAATGACGACGACTGTATGTATATTAAAAAAAAAAAACATTATTTTTCTCACTAAGCACCTACATTGACATGAGTGTGAAGTCAGCCGACATCCGACAATTGAAAACTTTAACAATCGATATCTTCATGAAAATATCGGTTAGCACAATTTTTCAAAGTGATAATGGCGTGTATTTGAATTGTCTGTAAGAGCATTTTTTCGAAAATTTATTAAATTCGTTATTTGAGCTGCAATTTTGAAATTAAATTTTTGTTTGGAAATATTAGAAATATATATTCATCAAAATCAATGAAATTCAACTATTTTAAAGTTTTTTCCTTTATTTTCAAGAGCATTTTTTCATATTACTCCCGAAATGGCTAGAATCGATTTTAAGCTTTCACGACTAAAAAAATGGTTAAAACAAAAAAAAATAAAAAATGCTCTTGTAGATTTGATCAAAATCTATAAGAGCATTTTTTTATTTTTTTATTTTTATAACCTCTCGTGGAAATAAGAAATTTTTTTCTTATCCGAAAAATTTCAATTTTCACATACAGGGTGATCCAAAATTACTTTTACAGCGAAGATATTCGAATAGAGGAAACGATTCTGAGCAGAAAACTTCTTAGTCGTTACTGAAAATTTTGAGTAGTTTTTGAGTTATTCAAAATTTTCATTGACCAATCAGATACGAGATTTAACATTTAAAAAAAAATACAAAAGAATAAATTATAAATTTGGCTGCGTTGCGATTTCCAACTTCACGTTTTACTTTTGTTTGTTTACTTTTTTTAAATAATTCTAATTTTTAAGAGTTTAAACAAATGTAACCTTTAAAATAAAATTAAATACTTAATTTCAAAATTTAAGGAAGCTATTGAATTAATAAATGGATAGGTAATCAAAGATAAAAATTAATTTCTTGTAGACAATTAAGAGAATGAATCCCATGTTACTTATAAGGTTAAAGACGATAACGTTAATCAAGAAAATAAGAAGGGTAATACAGGCTGTCTATCAGGATATTTATAAAGACTCTTATTAGGAAAATTAAAAAGACAACACCTAGGCTGCTCATCAGGATAATTTTAAGGACTTTTAACAGGAAAACTAAGACAACAAAATCCAGACTGCTTATCAGGATATTTTTTAAGAAAATTTAAAGGAAAAAATTCAGGCTGCATATCAAGATAATTATCAGGACTCTTATCAGGAAAATTAAAAGGACAAAATCTAGGCTACTTCTCAGAATAATTTTAAGGTCTTTGACCGGGCCGAGGACGAGGATGACTTCCAGGTTGCTTATCAGGATAATTTTAAGGACTCTTTTAAGGAAAATTATAAGTATAAAATCCTCGCTTTTTATCAGGACAATTATAAGAACTCTTATCAGGAAAATTAAAAGGATAATATCCAGGCTGCTTATCGATATTATTATAAGCACTCTTATCAGGAAAATTGTAAGGCCGAAATCCAGGCTACTTATCAGAATAATTTGAAGGACTTTTATCAGGCCGAAGACGTAGATGACTGCCAGGCTGCTTATCAGGATAATTTTAAGGACTCTTAGCAGAAAAACAAACGGGAGATAGTCCAGGCTATTGAAGGGTATAATAATAAGGACTTTTATCAGGTGGAGTACAAGGACAAATTTCAGGGTGCTTATCAGAATAATAATAAGGACTCTTATCAGATGGATTACGAGAACAATTTCCAGGCATCCTATAAGGATAACTAACATTACAATGACTGCATTATTATCTATAGTAAAAATTTTATTAACATATGAAATTTATAACGTCAGTGAACAAATCTATTATAGAAATTGTTCAAAATGTCCTCCATTATTTTGGATACAACAACGAAGACGCTTGACGAAGTTCGTTGCGCAGTTATCGACCATCTCCTGTGTGATCTCTCTCAGACAATCCGTGACTTTGTCTCGCAAAGTATCAACGTCGTCAACGGGATGACGGTAAACATTGGCCTTCACATGGCCCCATACAAAATAATCCAACGGATTGAGATCTGGTGATCTTGGAGACCAATCTATTATTCCACCTCGACCGATATAGCGATTGGGAAAAATTTGCATGAAGCCATGCTTGCGAAGCTCCTGCTGTATGAGCCGGAGCGCCGTCTTGTTGAAACCACATTTCTTCATAAATCCTCCGCGGAATTCCTGCTTCTCGACATTCTTGCCTTAAATGTTGATCGAGAAAATCTACATATATTTCTGATGTTAAATTTTCTTCGAATTCATAAGGACCAACCTATAATAAATTTTGTTGTTAGAACTTTACAAATCAAAAATTAGTTGAAGACAATTATTATAATAAATTTAATTTACAATCGTGCGTTGGCCAAAGTGGATTCCTGCCCAGATGTTAATCGAAAACCGGTCTTGGTGATTCCGAACAATAGTGCAGTGGGGATTTTCTTGAGCATACCAGTGGAAATTTCGGGTATTCCAAAACTTATTCCGGCCAAACTTACTTTCATCAGTAAACAGAATTTTTTTGAAAAAATCTTCATCGTTTTCGAAACGATTCAAGAGTTCCTGACAAAAAGCCATACGAACTGGATAATCCTCGGGCTTCAACTCTTGAACTCGTTGATAATGATACGTGTGAAGCTTTTCATCTTTCAGTGTTCGTTGGACGGTGCCAAAAGACAAATGCAGTTGCTGAGCAATTCCACGAATACCGATCTCTGGATCTTCCTCAACGGCCTCAATGATAGCCTCTTCGTTCTCATTATTTCGTGCACGACGTGGTGCACCAGCTTCTCGGTGATTTGGTAAAACATTACCAGACTCACGTAATCGGCTGACTGCACTAAGGATCACTGGAGAACTTGGATGCCGCCGATTCGGGAATCTCTCTGCATACCTGCGCCGTGCTTCAGCAGCATTACAATTGGCCTTACCATACAGGAGGATCATATCAGCATACTCTTGAGCAGTATATTCAGCCATAATACAGATATTGTTTGAGAAAAATCGATTTATGAATATTTAAATTCTTAAGTAAATTATTAATTGTAATGACAGATACACACCGAATTAATTGATTGACATAAATAAAAGATAAGCGATCGCAACGCGAACGTAGTAATAAGCGTGCTCTTTTGTTCTGAATGAACGAATAAAAAATAGAAGACTAAAATGTAGGATACAAGGAAGATCATACAGAAGGACCATAAGAAGAATGATTAAAAGGACAATATGCAGAGATTTTAAACGCGTAGACAACTTAAAACACTCGAAAGAATCAATTGATGATCAAATCTAGATTGTTAAAAAAAGGAAAACGTTCTAAGAGTTAAATTGGAGGATAACATGAAGGCAACAAAATTGAAAGCTTAGCAGGATAATATTCAGGATAAATTTGAACAACTAAACTGAAGGAGAATCCGAAAGATGATTTTACTGGATAAAGTTTAGGTTAAACTGCAGGAGTAAAAATCATGTTATCAAGCTTAGATTAAAAGACAATTGGCCGAATATTCAAAAAAACACAATGTGGAGGCTAGCAAGATCGAATTCAAAAATTCTTAGAGGTTAATAATAAGGGTATTGCTGGTAATCTCGCTCACGGTCTCGCTCATGATCTTGCTCGTGGTCTCGCTCATGATCTTGCTCATGGTCTCGCTCATGATCCCGCTCATGGTCTCGCTCATGATCTCGCTAATGATCTCTCTCGTGGTCTCGCTAATGATCTCGCTCATGCTCCCGCTAATGATCTCACTCGTGGTTTCGCTCATGATCTCGCTCGTGGTCTCGCTCATGATCTCGCTCGTGGTCTCGCTTGTGGTCTCGCTCATGATCTCACTCGTGCTCCCGCTAATGATCTCGCTCATGGTCTCGCTTATGATCTCGCTCGTGGTCTCGCTCATGATCTTGCTCGTGGTCTCACTCATGATCTCGCTCATGGTCTCGCTCGTAGTCTCGCTCATGGTCTCGCTCATGATCTTGCTCATGGTCTCACTCATGGTCTTGCTCATGATCTCGCTCGTGGTCTCGCTAATGATCTCGCTTGTGGTCTCGCTTATCGTCTCGTTTGTTGTCTTGTTTGTCATCTCCCTAATACGTATCCAGCCTATCTATTTATCTATAATATTTCTGAAATTATTTAAAACTTGAAATAACTCTACTCAATTATATGGAATTTTATAAAGTTGGAGTTTCGGATCTCAGCCCTAAAAATAATGTTAATTTTTTAATTTCACCTTGCATAGTGATCTAGATATTGTTCTTAAAATAGGCATTTTTTTCTACAATTTTTTTATTTTTCTGACATTTATCGTAAGCTACTCTCTTAAAATGAATGAGTGGAATTTTACAGTGAAATCAGTAAATTCCAGTTTCCTGATAAGAGTCCTTTTTATTATCCTGAGAAGTAACCTGGAAGTTGTCCTATTTGTTTTCCTGATAAGACTCATTATTACCTTGATAAATAGCCTGGTCCTTATCCTGTTAGTTTTCCTGATAAGGTCCTTACTATTACCCTGTAGCCTCGATAAGCAGCCTGGGAATTTGTCCTTTTACTTTACCTAATAAAAGTCCTTATTTTTATCTTGATAAGTAGCCTAGAATTTGTCCTTATACTTCGTCTGATATGAGTCCTTTTTATTATTCTGACAATTGACTTAGAATCTTTCATCTTTATAATTTACAATAAATTAATTTTTATCTTTGATTACCTATCCATTCATTAATTCAATAGCTTCTTTAAATTTTAAAATTGAGTATTTTATTTTATTTTATTTTTTAGGCGCGCAGTAGCCTATCGGATCCGGCCCTTGCTTACCAAAGCATTGGATCGGGTTCGAGTCCGGCGTACACCAATGAATATTTTCAATATTTAAGTGTATTATACTGCTCAGCCCAAGAAATAAAACGAGTTCCAATCTCAAAAGTTTACCCCCTAACGTAGTCGCTCACGACCTTAGTAGTTTATGCGACTTTAAACAAAATTAAGAAAAAAAAATTTTATTTTAAAGGTTACATTTGTTTAAACTCTTAAAAATTAGAATTATTTAAAAAAAGTAAACAAACAAAAGTAAAACGTGAAGTTGGAAATCGCAACGCAGCCAAATTTATTATTTATTATTTTTTTTTAAATGTTAAATCTCACATCTGATTGGTCAACGAAAATTTTGAATAACTCAAAAACTACTCAAAATTTTCAGTAACGACTAAGAAGTTTTCTGCTCAGAATCGTTTTCTCTATTCGAATATCTTCGCTGTAAAAGTAATTTTGGATCACCCTGTATAAGCGTGCAAACATTCTCTAAAAATATAAAAATATGTAGATTTTGTTTATTTTTTGGAAACTCAAAAGAGCATTTTTAGAAAAAATTTTTTTTTTTCATTTTAACAAAAATATATCAAAAAATGATTTTTTTTTTCGGTCAAATACTTGTGTATGGAGACTAGACACAAATTGGAATTTTTTTTTTCTGAATATTTGCATGTTTCAAGCAAAACTATGTCGATTTCCGAAAAAAAATTTTTGTTTACTCCCTTACGGCTGTCAGTACCCACCTTAGGAGCCATAAGAGATATAACAAAGACAAATTTTCTATGGAATTAAAAAAAGTGAAAAACCCATAATTGCCCGGGAAGTAACCGTTTGGTTACGCCTTAAATGAAAATTGACCACAATCAGAAAAAAAATCTCAAAATTTCTACAAAATCATCGTTTGGAGCTTCCAATTTTTTGTGACACGCAAAAATCTACGTTATCCAATGAAAAAAATCAACAGACCCCTAATTGCCTCAGAAGTAACCGTTTAGCTTACCCCTGAGACTGAAAATTGGCATAAAAGTCCTAAAAACATCTTTAAAATTTTTCGTTGATACCAGAGATCTTTTATATTACGCAAACAACTACTACACATTTTAAAAAATTAATAGATTCCTAACGACCTGTTTTAACTCTAAAAACTTTCAGATTTTTTTTCTGATTGTGGTCAATTTTCATTCTTAGGGGTAGCCAAACGGTTACTTCCCGGACAATTATGGGTTTGTCGATTTTTTTACAGTCAACGCTCTCTGTATTGGACCTCTCTGTATTTGACCGCTCTCTGTATTTGACCACATTCTTCCTCTGTATTTGACGATTTTACACAGCTCTTATGGACAAGGACGAGTCAAATACAGAGAATGGTCCTGTACGGGTGAGTCAAATACAGAGAGCGTTGACTGTAATTTCATGGAAAATTTGTCTTTGTTATATCTCTTATGGCTCCTATGGTGGGTAATGAGTACCGTAAGAGAGTAAAAAAAAAATTTTTTTTCGGGAATCGACATAGTTTTGCTTGAAACGTGCAAATATTCAGAAAAAAAAAATTCCAATTTGTGTCTAGTCTCCATACACAAGTACTTGACCGAAAAAAATCATTTTTTGATATATTTTTGTTAAAATAAAAAAAAAATTTTTTTCTAAAAATGCTCTTTGGAGTTTCCAAAAAATAAACAAAATTTACATATTTTTATATTTTTAGAGAGTGTTTGCACGCTTATATGTGAAAATTTAAATTTTTCGGATAAGAAAAAAATTATTATTACCACGAGAGGTTATAAAAATAAAAAAATAAAAAAATGCTCTTGTAGATTTTGATCAAATCTACAAGAGCATTTTTTATTTTTTTTGTTTTAACCATTTTTTTAGTCGTGAAAGCTTAAAATCGATTCTAGCCATTTCGGGAGTAATATGAAAAAATGCTCTTGAAAATAAAGGAAAAAACTTTAAAATAGTTGAATTTCATCGATTTTGATAAATATATATTTCTAATATTTCCAAACAAAAATTTAATTTCAAAATTGCAGCTCAAATAACGAATTTAATAAATTTTCGAAAAAATGCTCTTACAGACAATTCAAATACACGCCATTATCACTTTGAAAAATTGTGCTAATCGATATTTTCATGAAGATATCGATTGTTAAAGTTTTCAATTGTCGGATGTCGGCTGAATTCACACTCATACATTGACAGGATTGAATGTTAGAGATTAATACTAATAAATGAATATAATTCTCGGTTTCTTTAACCCTTCGTTGGTCGCGCTATGAGCGATTCCCCGCTTTTTTTTTTCAATTCGTTATAAAAAAAAAAATAATTTTTTCCAGCCTTAAAAAATTTAGCTATTCCTTCTTCAATTCATTTAGCATGCACCTAAACAGTTTTTAAAGTTGTAGGTATTTTTATTAATTAGATATTAAATAATAAATGTCGTAAGAACATGGAATCGCGGCGATTCCCCGTAAGCGCGACCAAACCCGACCATGAAATTTTATTCGCAGCATTGCCAATTATATGAAACTTGAATAAATAAAAACAATATGGCCGTCATCAGCTGTTATAGTTGTTATGCGCATGTCCCATAAAGTTATTTATTTAATTTATTTGTGCAATGTTATTGTAAGTAATTTTAATATAAAAATAAAAATATAAATAAATAAATATAAATATAAATATAAATAAATAAATATCATTACGTGGATTGGATCACAAGAATAATAATATTACTACTGTGACTACAAAAGTATTTAATACTTTACTCATCAAAGCATTAAACCGGTACGTATTTTTTTCTCTGATAAAATATTTGAATATAACGTTTATGATTAAAATTAAAGTCACGATACTACATTACAATTAAATATTCAATAATTTAATTAAAATTGATTTAGCAGATATTTGATAATTTTAAGAATTCTTTTAATAAATAAATTGAGTCAAAAAATTGACATGTAGAAATTTTTAATAAATAAAAAAAACAATTTTTTGAAAATAATTTTTCGGAACAAATTAATTTTTATTTCATACCAACTCAAATTTTACCGCGCTTACTTAAAAGTATACTTGGCAACACTGTAAGAAAATTAACATTGCGGCGATTCCCTAACCACGCGACCAATGAAGGCGGGCAGTGAAGCGCGACCAACGAAGGGTTAAAGGTGCAATTCTTGACGCGGATTCTTATAAACTAAACATTGTTTAGTTTTGACGCAGCATTAATTTAAGATGGTGCTCCAGTCGAAATTATATACCATTTAACCTTATTTGACGCTCTAAGCCAGCGTCAAGCGTCAGCATGAAATTGCACCTTAAGTCTGTATTCGATAATTGCTTAGACGTACAGTCGTACAGTGAAAGCTGTTAAAAGTTACCGTAGTTCTGTCTCCATTTCTCATAAAACGCTAACAAATGCGAGAAAGACAACCTGGGTAATTTTTAACAGCTTTCACTGTATAACTCTACCGTTTTTCGGCGATAAAAAATTGGAAAATTAACTTATTGAATTTTTTTTCTGTTCATCCTGGATTGCGGCGAATTTATGAATGAAATTTTAAGGGCCAGTTTTTCAACCCCGGGTTTAAGTATTAAACTGGCTCTTAAACATTTTTTATGAATTAAAAAAAAAATTTGAATTTTGATATTCTATAAAAAAATTAAAGGTAATTCAATAATTTTTCAATATTCTTATATTTTTATAAAATACAAGAACAAATTTTTGATTCAAATAGAAGATTTAATATTTTGTGGATTTTGAATACAAAAATCCATAATTCTATTGTGATGATCGAAATAAAAAAAATTTGCAATACTTCAATTTTTCCTTTTTTTTAGGGCGGAAAAACGATAGAGACACACATCTAAACTAAAATTCCGTATTCTAAACAAATTGTTTAAGCCTGTGGGTATTCACTCTGAGTGAAGCCATGGTAGGGGAAATTAAATCGACTGAAGCGTTCGCAGTGGTTACTTTCGGAGTTACGGGAGGCTATTATTCCTAAAATTGTAAGCAAGTACACGTGGAAGTATTTATTTTGTTTTAATTTTAATAAAAAAAAAAAAAAATGAGACACCAGAGTTGTTGTGTCTTAAAAAATATCAGCAGAAATATTTACTGCATTCTTTTTTATTTTTTATCATTATACGTACTTGTTGTTGATTCGTTTAACTAAAAAACAAAACTGCAATTATTACACTAATAAAAAGATTTATTAATTATTAATAATTTAATTTATTTGATGACAATTATTTAATTTATTAAATTTTAATAAATATTTTTTAACATTCAATAAATATTTATTTGGGAGGAAAGTACATTTATTAATAGTTAATAACTATTTATTAATAGTTAATAACTATTTATTAATAGTTAACGAATATTTATTAACAGTTAATAAATATTTTGTTGAGTGAATTTGTTTTGCTTGTAATATCATATGATATGAAGATTGCTTATAAACAAAGTCATTTTTATAAATTATTTGTATTAATTATATTACATTATAATAACGTTTATTGTAAAATACTGAATTCTATCATAGCTCATAATTATCTTTTGTGTTTATAAATATTAAAAAGGTTAATTTATTTAGTGAATTGAATTATTATCATGTATTCCAGCTATAGGATTATAAAAAGTGTCAAAAGAAAATTGCTATTTTTGCTTTTGATTTTAAATAAATATTTGCTAACAGTTAAAAAATATTCATTTACAAACAAATCCTTCTATCGTTGTATAAAATTGTCACATATTTTACATAACTTTTTTTTTACAATTATTTATAAAATTTATTTATTTTTATGTTTCTTGCTATTGACATACGTATAAAAACATACTCTGACAGCCTCCCGTAGTTCATATTTTGACTTGCGCTGCAGTCACACTCATAGCGAATATAGTCAATGTATTTTTAAAAATTCAATTTTTCTAATTACATCTTAAATAAAGTAAAACTTCCAAATAAGAATATAAACCAACTAATTTGAAAGATTTGTATTGGCTTATTTTGAAATTTTGCAAAATAAAATTCTAAAAATACATTATTTGGTATCGCTCTTCTAAATAATTATTTCGCAACTGATATGACATTAGCGAATTGTAAATATGTACGTATTTTCTTAATGAATAGAAACGTTATTTTAAAAACACATACAATTTTTTTTACTATTTTCAATAGTAACTCGAACAAGTTATTGATATACAGTTTAAAATTTTTTTACGCGACTTATGAAAATAATTGATTACTATATTTCCTAAATTACCCTCACAGCAAGTAGTCTTCCGGTATATCAAAATCAAATTCGTGTCCCGGTAATGCTCTTTTAGTACTTAAGCCCTTCAAAATTGTGCAATGAAACGAAATTTAAAATGATCAAATTACAAAATATAAAACACCAATTGAAGCAGAAAATTCGCTTTCGCGTCAGTCATCCAGATAATCAATGTATTGATAACTCAAGAATAAGAAATATTCAACATATTTTTCGATAGAAGTTTCGTAAACAGTATATTATTTCGTTAAATATTTTTTTGTTTTTTTCGTCTGTAATAAAATATATTTTCTGGAAATTTTTTTCAGAATATAGAACAATATTTTGCTTTGGGAGTGAGAAAAATATTTTCGTCCAAAATAAATAACTTAATATAATTCATTCATACTCAAGTATACTTAATTAATGCTACTACTATTCATCTGTAGCGAAATGGCTTTTTCCGATTTTTTTTTTTTAAATATTCAGGTGTATGGTATAAACATGTTCATTAAAATGACTAATAAGTGTGAATCATCATTTTAATTCATATGAATAAAAAATTTTTACAATTTTAGATTTATTTCTGTAAAATATTTTAAATTAGCTTAATTTTTTAAAAAATATTTACATATTAAAATCTAATCTTTAGAATATAGAGCATAAATGCAACTTAATGATGCATCTTACAAAATTATTTCACTGAGATAAATTGTATAATCACAAAACATTTTAATGCATTTCACAGAGTGTTTTTGATGGTTTTGTTGCTACAATAATTAGCGAATTCATATACTTAGAAAAAGATCAATAAATCATATCATGTCACTAAACTGCCACGATTTTACTAGGGTCAACTTTAACTCTTATAAACATGGCATTATCTTTGATAAAGTGATGTTTTTTTATCATTTCATGTGAAACAAACCGTGGAAAACCAAATCCTAAGGAGTCTGGTTCTCGACTAGGCCTTTGAAAGTTTTTCCATGTAGGATCAGGAATAAAACTTTCTACAATATTGCAAGCTTTGTCGGGTTGTGTAGTTTGATCAAACATTGTAAATGAAACACTGTGAGAGAACGGCCAGCGAAGTAATGCATCGTATTCACCCGGTAGAATTTTTATATAGATAGAAATATGACTTCCTTCACCAGTTCCATTTCCATTGAGAAAAACGGATGCCTAAAAAAAAAAAAGTTTGGTAAATCTAAATATGCGTGTCTTAGATTTTTTTTTACAGTCAAATAAGTCATTTTTTAATAAGTATTTTCACAGTAGCTATCTGCAATATATTTTTGGCGCTTGAAACACGTATAAGATAATTCTTAATTATTGAACCAAAATTAACATTACAAAAAATTACCTGAAGTTTGTATCCATACTGACTAGTGTAAAAAGGAGGACTGATGAGTTCTATTCCTTCTTTAGCTTTTGCTTCGGACATCTTTGACGAGTAATTACTAATTTTCCAAATAAGTGTACCGGTATAGTTAGGAGAAAGCTTGGCCATAGCAGATTTTAGAACCGCTATTTGGTGCTGCTGTTTTGTGACAACATTACACATGAGACTTAGATGAGTTTTAGTAGATTCTTCTAAATGTTTGTCTAGAGCAAAACGATTTCCCTGAAAAATTATTATAATATTATATTAGTTTCATAACGCAAAAGCTTAAATTTATTGATTTTAGTTAAATATACCTTAAACGAACAACCAGCATCTTTAAAATTACAGGAAAGAAGATATGTAGTACAATGATTTTTAAGGTGAATCTCCAGGTCTTCTCGAGGTAATACACCAGTCTCACAACGATGAGGACACGCAACAGGAAAGTGGCCACATTTTGCATGATGCGTTCCAAGAGTATCAAAGACAAATTCCTTATTACAATATCTGCAAGCTACGAGTCGTTTTACACATTCACCTAGCTTATGTTGATCGAGGTGTCTTCTTTGAACTTTCATTCCACATTTGTTTTCACAATAAAGAAGTTCATATCCACAACTGCCAATGTGCTTTTCTAGAGTTTGTCCAGTGAACTCTTTGGAACAAGACTCACAGCGTGCACGACGTTGAGAACATGTGTATTTCAAATGATCTTCCATTAACACTCGAGGGATCATTGCACCACATTTATTATTGCAAGGTATTGCATCATGTTTACAAGTATTGAGATGTGCCTGAAAAATAAAGCAGGTAAGTATTAATATCTTAATAAGATTAGAGATTTTACGTTGAAAAGCCCTGGTCATAAATTAAATAATGATTTTAAATAGATACCTTTAATTTCCGAAGCTCATCAGACCATTTACATCCATCTTTATGATGAATACAGTAGACGATAGATTCCATAATTGCTTTTTTTGTCTCCATCTCTTGATAGCTCTGTAAAAGAAAAATTAATATTGGTTGATTAAATTATAAAAAATTTAACAGATATTTCAAGTATAAATAAATATAGTGTTCAATTTAAAAAAAAAAAATGAAAACAATTATTATGATCTTAATAGTAAAAAAAAGTTTTAAATAATGGCTAATTTCTCTTTTGTCATCTAACAAATAAGCAACTATTTCCACTCTTTTAAGGAGCTCCTGGTTTTCATGATAAAATAACTTAAAAAATAAAAAAAAGTTAGTAAAATAATCAAGTAAACAGTTTTTGAAAAAATTTTTTCTAAATAATTTTCAAATACCACTGTCCAAAGATTTTCAGAAAAAAAGAAATTTTTCAAATAAATTCCCAATTTTAGAGTTTAAAAAACTAAAAAATATTATTGCAACATCAACTTCTTTGTCAAATATTTTTCTTCCAGGGACTAAGAATCAAAATTCAAAATTTAGTTATTAACAAATCCATCGATCAATTTAACTTTTGAAATGAAAGAAAAAAAAAAAAAAAAGTATAACATAAAAAAAAGTAATATATATTCAGATGACTGTAAAACAATGCGAGTGGTATTTTCATTACGAGAAGTGATTGGCCACCAACAAATTAACATTAGAAAGTAAGGAAACGGAGTTTTTAAATTAAGAAGATGTTACTGGGGATATCATTAGCGTGGAACAAATATGTCCATAATATTATTTCACATTTTAGCTTAATAACCCATTGCTCTTTAGTTTAAACTATAAATTTATATCGTTTTAAATAAAAATACTCTATTATAAATGTAAGGCTAATACATTTATGGGACATTTTATGGTTTCATTTGATTTTAGCAACAAATAATTGAGTTACAATTAATAATTAACTTAAGATTTTTACACTAAAACAACTAAGATACGAGTATTTTTATATTGATACGTAGGAAATATCATTTTAAAATGAATAAATTGATATTTGTTGGTTGCATAAGCAAAATATGTCCAACTATAGTTAATCCAACTTGTAATGTTTTTCTAAGAGAATAATACCATAAGGTCGGCTTAACTCATCTGTATTAGTGTATTCCCACACTTTTGCTACCCGTCCTTTTCACTTCAACAGCAGCAAGTCAAGTAATGACACCCCTTTATCTCTCTCTTTATATTACGAGTTACAAGATCTACCTAGTTCTTAAAAGTCAACACAAGGTAACCTGTACTCGTTTATAATAACGCATATAGTATATCAAAAGTTCGAAATCTACAGTTTTTCCTACAATATTATAAAGAAGTACCTTGTAGAATCTTTACGAATTCAGTGCGTTTTACCTGAATTTTAAATATGTACAGCTTTAAAATAAAATAAATATTGACCACCATCTTCAATTTACACATACAACCATAAAATGAAAGAAGATTATTCTTTCCTTGATCTGTATTTATTTAAATTTTTGATGCATGATATTTATGATATCGTCGCCGTTTATTTTGTATAATAATAGCATAAAAAATTATAATCAATTGTGTATACCAAAAAATTAAGAAGAAATGTCGTTAAATATCAATAAATTAATCCACAAAAAACGAGGTTTTGAAGTATGATGATTCACGTGTACCTTTCTCTTTTTAGAAGAAAAAATGAGGAAAAATAAAAAAAAAAAAAAAAAGGATAACATCTCGAAATTATGTAAATATTTCTTATAATTTTCTTGACACTTTTAAAGACATATTTGTATTCGAAGGTTATCGAAAAATTGTATTTTTCTGTATATAAAAATTATGTATTTAAAAAAATTTCTTTCGATTTACATTTTTCTACGTAAAACTAATTAAATTTTTTTTTATGTAAACTTAATTAAATATAACAACAATTGGATTGTAATTTTCGTGTACATATCTATCAAAATCTAAGTTAGTATATGAAAATTAAAAAAATCAAGGAAAGTACTGAACTTTTAATCGAGTAAATCAATAATATTTACGTAAATCAACGAAAATCTCATAATTTTCCTTGATTATTTGATCAATATAGATCTCGATCGATTTACTAAAGGATTGGTAAGTAAGCTTCTTCTGAAATATGTAATCAGAATCGTTTCTTTAAGTCTAAAAACGTCGACATTTGACAGAAACTTGATTATTGAAAGTCAGATTGCCATCAATAACATTTGAAATTTTTTATTAGTTTTTATTTGCATGAGTGTAATATATACAAACCTCGTCAGTGATGACGAACGTTTTGTCTATGTTGTCGTTTATAGAATTTGGTGGTAATATAGGGCTCATACATGGATCCACATAAAATTTTGATTCTTTATTAGGTTTTTGAGGCGATATCCGAGCAGGGAAGCTCAAAGTTTTGGTCCACTGAGAAATACCTCGCACCATTTTTCAACTATTGATAGAGTTTTGTTAAATAACGGAACTTAATATATACGAAGATATTGTTTTTGCACTTTTAAATATTTCTTCAATGGACTTAAATTTAAAGAAATTTACGAGTAAATAATAAAAATTGAATATAAGTTCACTACAAAAATGCGGCTTTACGCTCCGACAACGCGTGTATCCGGTAGTTGTAGTCAACAGTCGAAAGACTTTTTGCCTCGATGAATTCCAATAATAATAAATTTATTCTGAAAATATATGTGGACAAGCACCCGCTCGAAACGACGAACTCTCACTGACTGACGAGCTATGCGGAGGCTAGAGGCAATAAAACATCATCATATAAGCACATAAAAAGGAGCAGTAAAAAGAGGAGAGCAACAGCTGCTAGCTGTGAGGCTGCTGAATAATATAAAAGAGCTCATTGGCCGATATACAAACCATATACACAAATAAAATATCTGGAGAGTGAAGAAGACAGAAAGAATGCATAATAAATTGTTTAAATACAACAATCTAAAGTATATGGGTCATTCTAAAAAATTAATTTTTCCTAAAATGTTATCTCTAATGATTCATGTAATTTTTAGGGAGATCTTTCATATTTCATTAAAATTCATTGAAAATTTGAGCTCCTTACATCAAATCGTCTTGGAGTAATATACATTTTTCAATTTCGGCAGTTTACTTTTTCTTTTTATTTTTTAAGTGATTTTTTTTGTTGGCAAGAGAAATTTTAATAAAATAATATTCTAATTTTTTCAGTAAAAATTTTCAACTTTCTGATGAATCTATATGTTTATTCTATAATAGTTGATTGGATAAAATTAATTTTTTTTTTATACTATTTAAATATTTTTTTGATAATTAAGTTCACTATTATAGAATATTGAACATTGTCTAAAAAGTTTAATATTAAATATAATTTTTAATAAATTCAAACACATTATATAAAAATATAGAATCCTCTATATTCTTTGATTGAGGTTCTCATCAATGTTTCAGGTTTTCAAATAATAAAATTTTAAAGCCTTTTATAATTACTAAAATAGATCGGACTATGTAGAAAGCAATGAAAATCATTTCTCAACTCAAACAATAAGTTCATATGATTTATTTGAATTTAAATTTTCTAATGTGATAAGTACATATTACTAATCATTTATCATTAAGGGCCAGTTTTTCAATCCAGGATAAAATTTTATCCAATGATAAAATATATCTATATATTTCATATTTATAAATATACTCGCAATAATAATTTTATTCTGGATAAAATTTTATCTTGGATTGAAAAACTGGCCCTAAAAATGCTATATAATATTTCGGGTTTTTAACGTAAAAAGTTTTGAAAAACATTGAATTTACTACGTTTTTTTTTTATAAACAAGTTAATTAACTTCCCTTCACTGTATAAAAACTATACTTGCTACAAATCTTTTCATATTTTTTATGTATATTATACTTTGTGAAAAACTGATTTATTAAATTGTGCTCCAAAGAGTTGAAGTACTATAGGAAAAATAAAAAATATTCCATCAACGATATGCTGTGCACCTGGAGACGTAGTGTTCGGAAGATTGAAGTTGAAAAAGTAAGGATTGAAAAAGAAAAAAAAAAAATAAATAAAGAAGAGAAAATATTCAGCAAGGTTGCAGCTGCTCGAACTGCTGGTGGAGCAGCTGTAACCTTTCTTACTTCGTGTTCATATTTTTCATTGGACTATGTCGATATTCTAATTTGATTTTTTTTTAATCACTAAATTTGTTTCTAAATTTTTTTTTTTTTATTTTAACCACGTTTATTCAACGCCAATTTGAATAACTTTGATTTCTTACCCGTTAAAAAATATCAAATTTTCAACGAAATTACTACAGATGTAATTTCAATGTTATTTTCATAACCACTTGAAAATCGAAATTTTCCTTCTAAATATTTTCATGAACTTTTGAGAAAAAAAATTTTTAAAATATATTTTTAAGCGATTTCTAAAGTTATAAGATTAGACAAATTATTTGAAAATGTATATCTTCCGTTTTTAGTAGATTTCATAGAAATCTAACTATTGCATTTGTCCTCATGGCGGAACTTTCGAAAAATTTTGCTATTTTCTGGCTCAGTTCGTAGAGCTGACTCAGAAAATACATATGGTTCAAAAGTTTATAGGTGTATGTATATATACGATATAACGCGGTTTGTCCGGACGATAGCGTCTCTAATTCATAATGGATCTTTTCCAAACATACTTAATATTTAGACGAATACCAAGGTCAAGTTCAAAGATGAGCTTAATAGGTCAAGCAGTTCAGAAATTACAGGGTTTCAAAATTTTCAAAATCGTAAAAATTCATATTTTAGCAGTTTCTTTCGTGACTAACTTTTTAATGAAATAACTTATCAAATTTTTGTAAATTGCATTTTAAAGTCCATTAAACGAGTTTTAATTTTCATATCATTTCATTCTCCTAGACTGAAAATAACCTATTCGTCTGTAGATATTTAATGAAATTTTTACTATTGCATTCGTTTTAACTTAGGGAGAAGGGATTCCATCAATGTGATTGAAGTATTTCTATTATTAGTGTTGTGATTTTATTTAAGTAGGAAATCTACTTCCATTTCGGCTGCCGAATGGCACTTTTTTCATTTTTATTTTTATTTTAGACTTCAATTCGTAACTAATCAACTGCTGTATTCTTTAAGAAGCTGAATCTACTACTGCAAGTCGCATAAGAACGACTGATTCGTTCAAGAGATAAGGTAAAAGCCCCAATATATGATCATGTACCAGTATATGATCACTCCATGTATTTGTATACCTATATTTGTGAATATAGATATACAAATACATGGAGTGATCATATACTGGTACGTGATCATCTATTGGGGCTTTTACCTTATCGCACTTTAAAAATTTACGAAAAAAAGTTGTTAGATATCTTTCAATTTTCTAAGCGGGTTATTTTTTTTAATTTTATATATTACATTTTTATGCGTAAAAACTTACATCAAATGCCATAATCCGCATTTCAATTGGTAAATTAATTTTCTAGAGATATCTCAATAAAAATTTTCAAAAAAATGTATTCTCAATAGGTACCAAATTTTTTATCTTAAAGGGCTTATCATCCGTTTAAGAACTTCGAGCTTGAAAGTAGAAAAATTATCCAGATTCTTTATTTGGTGTAGACCATAGTAAACTTTAACGTAGACCCCATATAGTTCATCATTACAAAAAAATATAGTAATATTTGTTTCATAAAAAGAACAACAAAATTTACTTTATGCATCATTGTTAACGCGGCCATTGAAAATAAACAAGTTTATTTAAGATTAAATGATGACCCACCATTTATTCAGAATTTTTTAAATAATGTTTGGATTAAAAATTATTCTTTCAATTAAAAAGCAGTAATAAGCAGAAAGCCCACTAAAAAAAACTAGTTAACCGGTTAATAAAATTTGTTTCGATTATCAACAAGGCGTTATAATTTATTTACCGTACATTTAATACCATCTATTTGCATTTATCGAAAGCCGAGGTTTGAATAGATTGTAATAGTCTGAATGCGGGTTAATACTATACTTTACCCAACAATCTTTAAAGATATGTATATATAAGAATACAAATTCAAAAAGGATCCACCCTCTACAACATTTAAGATAGGTTGTGAGGGTCAGCTGTTGTCGGTGTAAAATTAAACTTCCTGTACCGCACTAACCAGCACATCTGCTGGTTCAATTTTAGTTTCATCTTTTGTGAGCTCAGTGGGGGCCCAGATTCTTTTTCCAATGCACCACGATATAATAAAGAAAATAGTCATTCGATTATTCAACTATACATACTTTTCAGCTTTAGTTCATTTATTATTTTCAGGTTTATATCAATTCATAATAATTAACCACAAGCAATACAATAAAATTGCAGATTATTTTGTTTAAATACCATGAATGGAGTTATAGCGTAGAATGATTTTAATAGAGAAAAAAAAAAATAGATTTATCCATTTTTCGATTTTTTTTTTGCTGAAAATAAGTAAAGCTCAACTTTTATTATAATCAAAATTCTTATTAAATTATTATGAATCCTACAAAACCTTACTTAATCCTTATTTTAATAAATACATATAACATGAACTTATTTAGATGATTTATTCCAATTCTAAGGAAAATGATAGTAACCCGGGAAAAAATGATCAGATCTGATCAGACATGAACAGGCATGAGTCTTCAGGTCTGATCAGGTATGAAAAATGACCGGGTCTGATCAGACCTGGCCAGGCATGTTCAGGTCTGATCAGATCTGTTCATGTCTGACTCGATCAGGTCCATAAAAAAAAAAAAAAATCGGTGCCGACGGGGATTCGAACCGTTCACCTCGCGCTCTTCAGACTGACACTTTACCTCTTGACCAAATGATTCATCTTAATTTGAGAGTATCTTTCGAGCTACTTCAAGTAATTCAAATTTTATACATGATTTATCCTTATAGTTAACGGAGTTCTATACCTAATTTATTAATTATTAATAATTAATCATATATTACAGTGATTTATTCGGAACGGCTATGTATTTTTTTTCGCTCCATTAACATATGGTTCTACACTGAGAGAGAATTTTATTCAATAGTAATAAAACAGTTTATTTGGACTTGAAAAAAAATTTAGTTAATATTAATAAAATTATATTTCATATAAATAAAATTATATTAGTATTTAATAAAATTTCATAAGTATTTAATAAAATTTTCTTAAATACTAATATGTGTTTATTAAAATAACCACGAACGACGCTTTCGTTTGCTGTCATTAATACGAATATTAAGTCATTAAAAGAAATAATCTCAAAAAAAAAAAAAAAATTAATATTCATCAATTAATTATAATATATTCAAATATATTTTCACAGTAAAGTCTTTTAATAAATAGTATTAAGATTTTTTAACAAGACATCCTAACCTAACCTATTTGTTTACTTCATGACGAATCACATGTAGAGATTTTAAATAATAAAAATAAATAAATATTCGATTGAATTTATGAAATCATAGTCTTTATTTTTAACAAATGCGTCCCTACATTGTCTGGTTTTCTGCTTCTGTTTTCATTTTATTAAATAATGTCTAACTCTTATCGATTCATTTGTGAAATTTTTAAATTTAAGTGCATAAAATTAACATCCACTCGGATAACAACAGTTGTAGACTTTGTATTTCAAAAATATAGTTCCGACAAAATTCAATTTTACTTAATTATTTATTCAATTAATTACTGATCAATACTTGTTAGTTAGTTGATTAATGAATTTTCTTTATATTACATGTAGATAAATATTCATTACATACTAAGAAACATTTATTAGTATTTAATAAAATTTTTATTAGTATTTAAGGAAATTTAATTAATATTTAATAAATTTTTATTTGGGATTAGCCAAATAAACGTTTTATTAAATAGTAATAAAATTTCATTACTATTAAATAAAATTGTCTCTCAGTGTTGGCTAGATATCAGACATGGACAGGTCTGATCAGGTCTGAGCGTATTTAAGGCTTCAGACATGAACAGACATGAGCAGGCATGAACAGGTCTGATCAGATCTGAACGTATTTAACGCTACAGACATGAACAGACATGAGCAGGCATGAACAGGTCTGATCAGGTCTGAGCGTATTTAATGCTTCAGACATGAACAGGCATGAACAGGTCTGATCAGGTATAATTTCAGGCCTGATCATACATGAACAGGCCTGCTCAGGTCTAATTTCAGGCCTGATCAGATATGAACAGGTCTGCTCAGGTCTAATTTCAGGCCTGATCAGATATGAACAGGTCTGATCAGTCCTGATCATTTTTTCCCGGGAAAGTTTAATAATTCTCATATGAGTTTATATGGAAAATAGAGGTTTTTATTATTATATTTGCATTGATATGCGCGAGTTTTTTCAAA
The DNA here is from genome assembly GCF_020080835.1 of Cotesia glomerata. Classification (NCBI taxonomy): domain Eukaryota; kingdom Metazoa; phylum Arthropoda; class Insecta; order Hymenoptera; family Braconidae; genus Cotesia; species Cotesia glomerata. Next base: position 11,584,861 of record NC_058162.1, read on the forward strand.
TAAAATTGGATTTAATTAAAAAATTTGATAGTAATTTGAAATATTATGAAGACTTGAACATTATATGTCATAAACAGAATGAAATTTGTTGAGCGTTTGGTTTTAATAAAATAATAAGAAAAATATCTGCATATGAGTCACGATACATGGTATGTAAGTACGTCTAGTTAACTAAGTTCTACAGACCTGGAAGTATAGGCTCAGACGAAAATTTTATCCATAATACTTTGAAACGTGACTATTTTAAAACAATCTTCTTTAAATCAAGCAAAGAACAAACTCCGAAGCGGAACACAAGTTCGAGGCATTTGATGTGTATATTGAAATTGGTTCGAAATTATGTCCAGAATACTAAAAATTAAAAATATGTTCGTCCAATTTTTTAGAAATTTTTATGCTGAAAAAAATCTGGTAAGGTTTTATAAAGTTTTATTGATGCTTTGTAAATTTCATAAAATTGTATGAAACTTTAACTGAGTATGATTTTTTTTATTAAGCATTATTTTCTCTAGAATATATTTTATTTTTTTAACGGTAAGTCGGTAGAGTCTAAATATCATTTTAGATTTACTGTATTGACTTGGTAAAAGCACTTATAAAAAAAAATGTTCAAAAAAGTATTTTTTTTAATTCAATAATAGAAAAAAGTTGGCCCACGCTGCGATGTACGAAGTTAACCACAGAATCATCTTTAATTCTTTTTAAGGAATAAAAAATTTAAATTATCGGCTTTTGACGATACATTTCTTTTAACTGAAAATTTTCATTGTTTACAATTAACTCCACTAAAGAAAAGCGAAAATTGAAATAAATTTGAAAATTTACCGTTTTCAGCTGAATGTCGAAAAATTCTTGATTTTTGGTCCATCCCATTTCTACGTCTGAAGGTTCTACAGGTTCTACATACATCCCACTAACTTTACTCTTACCCTTCTAATCAACTAATTATCACTTCAAATATTATTATATGAAAAAAGCCATTCAGTGCAGATGAAATGAATCCTCAAGGAATCTTGATAAAACTTAGTATGCATATTCTTCACGCGAATACCGAAATCAAGCCTAAAAACCAGCCAATTCAATTTTGCACGCCTTATAGTGCGAAGCTCGTGAGGTTGTGCTTTATATTACTCGACTCGTCAAGATCAAGCAATTTTGTGATTTTTAAATGCCTCTATCACAACCATATTACACTTACTCAATAATATAAGTAGATGTACACCGAGAAAACACTTTAATTAAACCATCTTTTACTTTCTAAAATCATTTCATGTTGCTATTTTGAAAAAAAAAAACGTTTTGAAAAAAATTTTACGTGGACGTCCGGATGTCACCCCATTTTGGATGTACCAACGATTACTCTCGAACAAATTGATATTTCAAGACCGGACCTTTTTATTAGTTTAAGAATTCGATGAACTGGGTCCGTACTTCATACCAGTGGCCTAGCTTATGTATTTTTTTTTATTAAATTGAATTTTTATTAAAATTCACGGATACAACCGTACAAAGCCAAACGAACTTTTCTTATTTGTCACGTGAAAACTATGGCGCCACTTGATCAAGCTAGATTTTTTTAGACTGCGTGCGCATATGACAAGAAAAAAGGGCGCCGATATTTAAAAAAAAAAATAAAAAATACTCTATAAGAAATTACTTAATTATAATTTTTTTTTTTACTCAATTACACAATTAATTTTTTTCTTAAAAAATGATTGAGCGTTATGAGGCGTGCACTTTTGGATTCTCCAAACTTTTTTAGTTTAAGATTAATAGATATGCGAATTTTTCAAAAATTTTAGAGATATAGTTTCACTATTTTTTTTTCTAAAACAGTTTTGAACGCCCTAAGCTACCGAGTTTTTATAAATTCATCTGAAAACTCACGAGATTAGCTTCAACTGTCATGTTTTTAAAATGTTTTAAAATGACAATTACACATAAATTTAAAGAAATTTCATCATTGCATTTGTTTTTTAAGTTTTACAAATTATAGGTAAAACTTAGAAATCTACTTTCAGTTCAGCTACCGGATAGCCTTTCTTATATTTATTAAATAGTTTTTTTCTAAAGAGGACAACGCCGCCTCCAACCTCCCACAGGGCTTTATCCGTAGACATATTTTTAATGTGAGATATTTTTGTTGGATATCTTTGCTTGAGATATTATTTATAGGAACGTTATTTTGTCTAGTTTTTCATCAAAATGTTCAAGGTATCGATTTTTAGAGTATCATAAAATTTTTTTCACTATAATATTATCAGACTATCTAATTATAGTGGAAAATATCGATCAATACTGATATCACTTAACTCAATTATCATTTATTACGTAATTAAGGTCTGAAATAAATAATAATATTTTTTCGTAAGAACATGAAAAGTTGAACAATTAAAAAAAAAGAACCATCATATCATGAATTAAATTATTTTTATAGATTTCTACAAAATTTAAGAATTTTGATTCTTAATCAACAATTTAAAAGTGATACAATAATTTTTTTTTCATGCTGTGCACCAAAATTGTATCGAATTAGAAAAAATTTGAAACTGAAAAATTATCTGATTCTTTGCAAAATCTAACGAGAAGTTTACAGAAGAAATTGAGTTATAAAATTGAATTTGCTAAACAAGCTTTAGTATTTACTATACAAGATATAAAATTGAAAAATCCACACAATAAGCCATGAAAAAACAGTTTTTTGGTGTATAAAAATATCAATTCATTGATTTAATTAAAAGTATTTTCAATCGGTTCAATAATCACTTCTATTTTAGACAGTGTAATTTTTTTTCATTATATGTAAGTTCATTTTGACTTTCACATACGATTTTGCAATCGAAATTTTGAATTTTAGGCGATAATTAGAACATAGCCCTCGCACATTCGTTTGTAGAGCATAGGTTGACTTTTAAAGCTAACTTATAAGAAAATAAGTTTGAAAAAATAAAATATTGCCGTAACTCCCTGTGAAATCACGATGTACGCAATGGATAATTTGAGTATCTTTGTTTCATCACTCGGGTTTAAACATTAACGTTAGGCAATAATAAATATATTTTTTGAAATTTTTGTTTTGTTTCTACAGTTATTTGATCCTTAATTAAAAAATAAAATTTCTGAAAATACATCGAATACTGCCCAGCCTTAAGAGTATCAAAGCTCTTAGAAAATTTTAATAAATAAAAATAAAATGAGCAATCCGATTTCAGTTGTAAAGTACGAATATGTTGGTAAACGTAAATAAATTGTCGATAAAATTATAGTTTGAAAGTCGGTAAACATTTAGTAAAGTAATTTTCAAGTGTTATAATATTTATTAAGGGTCAACTGATTACAACTTTGAAATTATGTAAACAAATTCTTATCAATTTTTTAAAGTAATTTATTCCTTCACCATTTTGTTCATACTATTTTTGGATATTATTTTGCAGCGCATCAGTGGCGCATAAAGCGACTCATATACGAGACAAACATTATTTTAAATATCGACGTCTAATTAGCAAATTATCTAACTCCAAATTTTTAAAGAGGTGGTTCTTTAACATTTCCAGATAACAATAGTTCAAATACATATTATTTAGGTATCCTAAACAATTATTATACATACAATAAATATTAAATTGATTTTTATGAAATAAAAAATAATTGTAATTCCCTGAATTGTCTCTTAAATTGAAGATTTTCAGAGATGGAGTTAGACAATTTGCTAAAATTAAAACTTCATCATGTAAAATACTCAGTAAACTACTAGTTGAGTTCTTTACATGACTCATTTTGCGCTAAATTTTTTAGTGCTACTTTTTAACTTGTTGATGAACTTTTTGGTAATTATTTTATTAAGCATGATAAATAATGATTACAAAAATTATTTTCAACTGAAAAATACAACGAGCAGCCGCACAACCAAAACATTACTATAATCGAATCCACGTAGAATTTCTCGTAAAATTTGAACCCAAAAGTAGCATAGTTGATTTATTATCGCTAATGTCATTAAAAATTGATTTAAATTAGTCCGACAAAAAATAATAATTTTATAGGAATTATTGATGATGAATTCGAAAAACAATATCGTTATACTCCAAACGTTGACAGCTAGTTTGTTTTTTTTTTTTTAATAAACGGTTTCATCAATAACTGGTCGATTTTATCACGCATTCAAGTAGTGATGTAAAACTTTAAGGGTAAGTATATATAGTTTTTTATAAAAAAAATTAATTTATGGACTATGAGTAATACATACATACATTTTTTGAAACAGCTAATGAATTCTTCCGTCCATCAGTCATTATTACACCAAACGACTTATTAATATCTAAACGTTCTATGAGAATTTTTTTGTGCATCTTATTCACCACAAGAAAAAGTTATTCTAATTCGAAGCTTATAATCCAAATTAAACGTGTTCGCAAACTCTCTCTTTAAACAAAGTTGATTTAATAATTTCTACAACTTGATACGGAAGTTAGCTGATAACTGTCAATTTTTTGAATTTTCATAAAAAATCAATTACAATAATGAAAATATTTTGAAAAATTTTCCCGAATAATTTTTTTTTAATTTTCAGATGTGGAACTTTTTTATTACATTGTTTTCATAATAATTTTATTGCTATAAAATTCTAAAAAAATTTCTAATGTTTGTCAACTTCAGTGTCATTCCACAACGTATAACGTAAAAAAACATTAAAAAATTAAAAAAAAAAAAATGCTGTTAGTTTTTAATTTATTTTTCATGAATTTCTAAAATAATCAATAAGACAGACAAAACATTAATCCTTTACCAATAAAAATAACTTTTATTTGATGAAATAAAAGCACAAATATTAATGAGAAGTGTCAAAATATTTACGAGTCATTTGGAGATCAAATCTGAACATTATTTGTCAAGTCATAATTACACTCCAAACATCGAGAAACATTTTTATGATTTACTTTTTCAGCTATGAACTTGTTTTGTTTTTAAAAATAATTTATAAATTCGTCTTTTTATTAAATGCATCATACAGAAAATTGAGTACTTAATTCACTACCCAAATAGAGGTTAAAATATGGTTAAAATTTTAAATGATGGAAAGTTTTGATTTGTAGTCGCTAGATGGCACTAAAATGATTGCAATTGTAGTTGTTAGAGGATACTACACTATATATTAATGATGATAATAATATTTGCAAGATTGATTAATATTTAATGATATTTATTCACTATTTATTTACATAAGTCACTTAGCGTCTCTTTTATATATATCTAGTCAGGTCACAATCAATAATAATAATAATAATAATGATGCACAGTTACGCCACAGCTATGGCGTGCTAAAAGGCGGGATTATTTGAATCTGTGCGGGATTGTTTGTTGGAGAGAGTGAGAGGGTTTCCCGCTCCGATGACTGGCGCTTTGGTAGGTTTGATTTGACTTCTGGCCGCTGGGAGCGCGACCGAGGCGGCAGGACCGCCACACAATTAGTTGTAACCAGCGCATTTTGCGATGTTGCTGTATAGCATACGAAGCTTAAGTTACTTACAGTCGGCGACATGTATTTCTCCCGTACACGATAACAAATGTCCACGAAAATATCTCTATGTAAAGAACTCTATGTAAGATATTTCTATGGAATATCTTTTCTAGCGGAAAATTTTTATGGGAAAAAATTTGTCTATTTGACAATAATTATATGCAAAAATAAGTCTATGTGCAAATAAATCTATTCGAAATCAAGTCCGTGAAAAAATATTTCAATTTTAAAATAAATCCATGCGTCAACATCTCTATGTAAAATAAGTATATGTAAATTTACTATAGTATCTGTCATAAAGTTGCATGCACTGCATTAACTGTGAGTGAGTGTTGAAGCACTGGAGTTTTGAAATTAAAATTTAATTAAATGTTTTTTATTTTTCAAATTCATAAATCTTTGATTAAAAAAAAAAAAAAAATAATAATTATTATTAAATAAATAAGCGGTCTTTGTAAGATATCACTTTATTTATATACAATACTGTATCATAATCTCAAGTACAAACATATAGTTCCTTACGTTTCTTAATAAAATCAGTTCTTAATTTATCATGAAATTTCTCTATCATTTTATTTTCAAATTAATCAATTTTATATGATTAAAAATCTCTGTCAATTAAATTGGATCAAAATAATTTGAATAATTAAAAAATTATTTTTTTAATTTTATAATTTTCAAAATAAATGATTACTCAAATCTGCACAATTTAATTTAAATATTCAAGAGAAAATTTTTCATTATAGGATTCACAAAAAGGATGAAAAAATAAAAATTAATTTTAGAATCCCAATTACCACATTAGAAATGAGTTTTTCTATTTTTAATTCCGTATCCAGATTAATGCAGAGCAAGCGGGTAACAGCTGGGATATATACATATAGATTTAATGGGAAGGTAAAACTGTACATGTAGAAATAAATAGTAAAAATTTATTTTTTCATTTATTTAATTAAAAATTTTATTAACTATCTACAGGTAATGTTATTAATAAAAACTAAACAATATTATATTTTAAATATTCCCCTTTTATAAATTAAATCAATAATTACAGCCAAGAAAAAAATCTTAAATGTCAAAAGTTACAAAATTTGTATTATGATTGAAAAAGTTATAAGCTGGCTATTAGGGTGGCGCAAAAAAACCGACTATTTTTTGTTTTTGTCTCGAGTGAAAAAATTTCAGTTTTTGGTGTTTTAAGAGCCCTCACCAAAGAACAGCCCAAAAAAAATTTTTAAGAGGTCGCTCCAAATTTTTTTTAAATTTCAAAAATTGCCAAAACCGAAATTTTTTTTTTTTTTAATTTTTTTCCTCGTTACGTCATAAATTTATAGACCAAAAAAAATAAGTTCTTGAAAGTTTCAATTCAAAATAAAAATTTTGAAAGGTCACTCATAATTTTTTTTAAATTTCAGAGTAAAAAAATACTAATCCAATTAAATAGTCACTAATAAATTAAAAAAAAATTATGAGCGACCTTTTAAAATTCACATTTTGAACTGAAGCTTTCAGGAAAACCTTCTTTATGGTCTTTAAAATTATGACGTAACGAGAAAAAAAATAAAAAAAAAAAAATTCGATTTTTGAAATTTAAAAAAATTTGGAGCGACCTCTTAAAATTTTTTTTTTAAGTTGTCCTTTGGAGAGAGCTTTTAAAACATCAAAAACTAACATTTTTTCACTCGAGTCTTGTACTATCTTTTTATTTTCTTCGGTTTTTCTTCTTTTACTCCACTGAACTTTTTGCGGAGAGCCTGGATCTCCTTGTCAGTTATTCTGGCAAGCAGCGATGAAGATTTCCCGATTTTGTAACCTAGTTCCAGTAAAATGGTCACTGTGTCGGGGATGAAGCCGTAGTGGTTTTTAAGTCCTAGTTGAGCTCGAAGAGATACTGATAGTGCAGGCATGAATGAGCTGATTAGTGATGACAACAAGCAACTCAAGTTACAGCAGACTCCGGATACCATTTCTGCGATTTTTGTGGAAAAAATTTATTTGCAAATTAGTTTGAAGATTTATATCAATAAAAATTTTTTTTACAAAAGAAGAATATGAAATTGTTAATTTTATAATTTTTTTTGTTTTGTTTTTTATCGAAAGAATGTTAAAATTTTGGAAAAATTAAACATAAAATTGCTTAAAAGTAAAAAGTTTTCCAATTGAAAATAAAATTGATAAAAAAATTTTAGAGACAAAATCTTATAAATTTTTTTTTTAAATTGGATGAACAATATAAAATTATTTTGCCAAAAATTAATAAAGACATCTTATATAAAACATTTTTTTCCCGAGTGATATTTTTTCTGAAACAATAGTTTCTAAAGAACAGAAAATTACCTCGAAAATATAAAAATTAATAATGTGAAAGTTTACAAAAAAAAAATTATTTAACATTTTCTTTTAATTAGAAATTAAAATTGTGAAAAAATTTAAACAATAATACGTTAAATTATATAAACCTCAGAATTATTTTTAAAAAGAAGACTAGAAAGCCGAATAATAATAAACTTACTTATCATTATCATCCCTTTTTATTAGCCCAAGGTTGCTGCGCTTGTAGATACTGATTACCAAGCTTTTATATTGATAAAATTAATTTCAAGCTATGACGTAATTTAGGTTGCTTTATCAAAAAATTATACTCGGTCAATTCACGCTGTACACATGCTACCAAATTATATTCTTCATTACGAAGTTCCGCTACTTACATTATTCCTTCATAATTTTTTTCAGCAAATACAAGAGATCTATAATAATTAAAAAAAATAATTATTATTACCATTCATTTAAATGAAATTAAAAAAAAAAAAAGAACCATCAAAACTATTAACAAACCCTTCGGCATCGGTACCAAAGACTCAAACTTCCCGAGAACTTGGTGTTTTCGTAGTTAAGATACTCTACAGCCATAATACTCTTCACAAGGATATGAGCTTAGTTAACCGCGAGCAGGGACGCGGGAAACACTATCGCGTGGAACAGAACGTTGTCTTTGGCTATGAACTGGTACAGCGAGACGTCCATCTCTGGCTAAGGACGCCACTATTGCTCGTAGTCTTCGTGGTAGACCACTCGTAGAACACCTTGTCTTCGTAGCTTTTCAACGGAACGGGGATTCCCCATTTAATGTCCCGGGTAATGCATCGCGGCTTCAAGCCATCCTGGAGCCACGGTTTTGTTGCTGATCTTGCTACGCCAGACCAGTTTGCTTCTGCTGATGAAACGTATTCCTTTATTTTCGGCTCGATCTGGAAATGTTGTATTTATTAATAATTATAATAATCATGTGATAAATATTAGTTATAAATTTGTTCTTTTAAATTATCATTTATTTCAAATAAAAATTTTATAATTTATTTATTATTTGTCAATATTAATTTATTTAATATGAAATAAAATTTAAACAATTAATAATTTTTTTTTACTTTAAATATCGAACTAAAATTAAATATATTTTTTATTAATCACTAGAAAAATTTGCCGTAATACAAACATGCTCAATTATTGGTACCAATTACTGAATTCTTAAATTAATAATCTTAATTGATCAAAATTCAATTTTTATTGCATTACTGATACATAGTATGGAAGGTTTACCTTACTTTTGTTTGCAAAAAATATGAAAATTGAAAAATTTATTTAAAAAAAAAAATTAGTGCCACCTCTTTTTGCACAAGAATTCACAAAAAAAAAACTATAATTTTCAACCTCTGTAGTTAGTTAATGTTCATATATTTATAATAAATTGAATAATTGTGGTTACTAACAGAAATTTTTGTTTTTTAAAAGCTCATATACTATTTATTTATACAGAAAAAAAAAAATTAACTTGAATCAAGTATATAATTTTGAAGAACTTCATTTTCTTGATTTGAGTAGAAAAATTCTTAAAACAATCAATTTTTCTTAGTTTAAGTAAATTTTATTTGATTGAAGAATTTTTCGTCTTTATTGAAAACAATGAAACTTTTCAAAATTATTTTCTTGGTTCAAGAATTTTTCTCTCCATTCAAGTTAATTTTTTTTTTCTGGGTATAATTGAAAAAAAAAATCCGCAGTGATAGCCACTTTTATCCTATATTTTTATTTTAAAGTTGTTGATAATTTTAACAATTTTTTTCTAACAAAAAATGTAAAAAAAATAAATAAAAAATTCCACATGCAAAAATTGTAAAAAAATATCTATGCAATTTTCTTCTTGAATAGTTTATTTGCTACATAAAATTAAAAAATTTTATGTCAGTGTCATCAAAGCGTGTTTTTTTTTGACAGATTTAAAATGCCAAAATAAAGGCTCTTACAAAAATTTATCTAAATTTAGCAATAAAAAGTTTTAATTAAAAAAAATAATACTAATAAAATTACCTTGGGAAGATTCAAGAAGAAATGGTCCGAAGTTTTAACAACCGGAGTCTGATTGCACAGTTTGCACCTAGGATTTATCAGCTCAGTAGCATTGATCAAGTGACCACAACCATTGCACTGATCATCACGAGCATCCTCGTACTTACGATCAAGACAAATTCCCTCATATATATATATATATATGTATACGTTATTAGCGAGTCAATTGTTTTTGACGTAAAAACAAAAGTTCCCGAATATTAATATGAATACATGTATTAAAATTATAGCTGTCAACCACTGGGCTTGAATTGAACTTTGTTTTATAATATAAATAATATAAATAACATAACAAAATCTCAGTAATTTTGTAGCACTCTAAAATTTTAGATATCATTTTCTGGAATTTGAAGAAGTTTCAATAAAATTTATAAAAAATTTGAATTTCATTAACTATCGCAAAAATTAACTTAAAAAAAATTAAGTAAAAAAAATAATAATTTTTATTAAAATTGATCAAGTCATAACATAATTCTTATGACAATTTAAAAATATAAAAAAAAAATAGAAATGACGCTAGTAGAATTTTATAAGCTTTTAATAATATTCAATACAAATACATTATTTAATATTTAAATTAAACTTGTTCTAAGAGAAATTGCTTACCATAACTTTTAATGCTGGCCAACGCATATTTTTATAGAAGTTTTAAAGATGAATAGAATTCATATTTATCTGTATATTTTTATGAAAAAAATTTTCAGACAAAATTTTTAATGATTTTTGAAGATCTCTGCAGACATGACATGTCATGTAAGATATATTTACTTCTATTTTAACTAAATTGTTTATTTATGAATACAGCTTAGTAAATGAAATGGCTTCCATCTTATTATGAAATATTTCCTGATTTTAATTCACTAATGACTTGACTCCTGTAAATAAATTTATATTAAAGTTATTATTTTCTTTTTAATACTTGTTAAGTAGAAAAAAGGAAAAAAATTATCAATACTTAATTCAGTAGAAGAAAAAACTGAAGAGAAGAAAATATATATTCATGTTATATTATTGATATTTTAACTTCAATAACAGTAAATATTTAATAAGATATAAACCATTAATAAATACCTTTATTACAACAGGAATTATCTAATTGGTAGTTTGAACAGTTTGTTTAAGGTTTTTTTTTCTTAAATCAGCTATATGTATGTTTAACATAAAAGTATTTCGTCATCGTTGGAGGATTACGTCCTATCGTTATGAATAACACCTTCCTGTGGAGACAAATTATGAACTCGTGGGCTTAATAACAGTGAGCGAGTAACTATATACACCATATTATATCTCAATTTTCTTCGCAATTTAATCTATGGTTGTTTATAGATAACTGTATCGTAAATCACTTTTCTTTTACATCTAGTTTTTTCGCATTCATAAGATCGATTCAGTTCAAACTTTTATGAGATCAAACTACTCATAACTAAAATTTTTAACCTGAAGACTCCAATTGAGTCAAATAAATATAATAGGAATTCATATATACCATTAAGTTTATGATTTCTCTCCCATTTATTAACATATGTATTTTTGTAAATAACCGAAAACTTTTTCTCCCCTTGACATTTTTTATTCGTTTTGAGAACGACAGTGCACAATACAAATTACAACAATTATAACTATATGACTATTATTAGCTGTCAGCTGTTAAACTATAATGAAAACAATAAATATATACACACAGCGCCATCTATTAAAACTGAAATCATTCAAAAGGATTAATTTTTTTTTGTATTATTGTTGATATACGTACGAATACTGGAAAATAAGAAAAAAAAATACAAATTAAATTTTATCTCTGAGAAAACGCAAAAAAAAATTTACCTCCTAAAAAACTTCCTTTATCGAATTTTTTCTTTGTAAATTTGGGAGGAAAAAACCCTGGAGTTCGCATCACTTCCTTTGACAACCCTTGCACTCTCTCTAACAGCGGGTTCCCTATTCTTTACCCTTTGATTTTCTAGTTTGACATTTATTTCAGTAGGAATTCCTAAAAACATATCAATCAACTGATTGGGTTAATGCTATTTCCCCAATGATCGATGAATAAACCCTAGACTTATTTTCCATTAATTTTTTTAGTAAATGTACAAGTATTTGGTAAGTGATATGTAGATGATGTAGATTTATATTGAACTTGTCCTAATGCATGGCACATCAATAATATCTAAAATTTTGATAATTAAGAAGATAATAAGTTTGAGGATGAGTTAACTCGCTAAAAAAGTTTAGAAATTACATTTTCAAATTAAAAAAATTTTTGTGAATTACATTTTTCCCACTTCTCCGTAGAATAACGTTCAATTGGGATAAGTTATTAACGATCTGTATAATTTGTATAAATTAAACCCATTAAATAAGCTTCAATTAGCATATCTTACTATTACCCTAGGTCTATAATTACCTAATCAATATCGTGATCCAAAAAAAATTTACTGTTGCATTCGTTTAGCCATTTTTGTTTTTAATTAAAATTTATGTAATTTTTTTTTAATTAAAAAAACAATATTTTTATTGTTAATAAATTAATTAAAAAAAAATTCAATTTGAAATATACTTCAACTTCGAATGCCAAATGGCTTTTTTTTTTCTTTTTCATCCAGATGAATAAAAAAAAGTATTAAGACACAGAAAAAATTATGCAGATTTGAGTAATCAATTATTTTCAAAATTATAAAATTAAAAAAATAATTTTTTAATTATTCAAATAATGTTGATCCAATTTAGTTGACAGAGATTTTTAATCGTATAAAATTGATTAATTCGAAAATAAAATGATAGAGAAATTTCATGATAAATTACACTTTTTTTTTTTTTTTTTTTTTTTTTTTTATTAAGAAACGTAAGGAACTATATGTTTGTACTTGAGATTATGATACAGTATTGTATATAAATAAAGTGATATCTTACAAAGACCGCTTATTTATTTAATAATAATTATTATTTTTTTTTTTTTTTTTAATCAAAGATTTATGAATTTGAAAAATAAAAAACATTTAATTAAATTTTAATTTCAAAACTCCAGTGCTTCAACACTCACTCACAGTTAATGCAGTGCATGCAACTTTATGACAGATACTATAGTAAATTTGTAAATTTACATATACTTATTTTACATAGAGATGTTGACGCATGGATTTATTTTAAAATTGAAATATTTTTTCACGGACTTGATTTCGAATAGATTTATTTGCACATAGACTTATTTTTGCATATAATTATTGTCAAATAGACAAATTTTTTCCCATAAAAATTTTCCGCTAGAAAAGATATTCCATAGAAATATCTTACATAGAGTTCTTTACATAGAGATATTTTCGTGGACATTTGTTATCGTGTACGGGAGAAATACATGTCGCCGACTGTATTTCTTATATTGTTTTCATTACTTTTTCGGCTATGAATATGAGAAAGGTAAACTACGGAAGCCTGATTAGCTCATCGATGACTTATAAGAAAGTGGCGCTACACTCGCTTATTGTTTACATGTTGTTGTGGATCCGAAAGGATTGATCGCAACGCTCTCTATATATTAATATAGAATTGCATATAAAAAAGATGGCTGCAATAAATGATAGCGGGAAAAACCCAGGAAGATTTAAAATATATGTATTTTATTTGTAATAGTATCGGTAAGAAAAATAAGAATCTTTAAAAAATTGTAAACCTTTCTATTTTAAATTCTATTGTTAAGTATGGGAAATTTTCTATCATAAATTTTAGGGTATAGACGAATTTATAATTACCGGAAATTCCCAAGGAAAAACTTATAAAAACTTTTAGTACTGTCCAGTTAGTTTAGACATGCTAAGAAAAAATTTCTTTGTTAAAATAAACCTACGTTAATTTTAATGGTTACTTAGGATAAGATGCCGTACGTTTTGGAAATACTCTTTACAATGCTGGGAAAACCCCGCAGATCTTTATTTATTACTCTTTTTATTATCATAATCCTTTAAGTAACTTATTTTCCAAAACGTACGCTTAAAAAAGGGATTGCTCGAGTACTCAAGACTAGGTTATAAAAACCAAGCATCCATGCGGGTTGCATATAGTCTGGGAATGTCGAGTCGCCGTGACGTCATCGCAGCATAGTCCCATTTTTGCCAACTCGAGAAGGGATGCTTGCCGAAGACAGGAGTCGCAGAGGCGCACGCAACTACCCTCACTACCCTCTGGGACTCTCCCACTCCAAAGGTACGAACATCTCAAGCAGAGGAGTCGAAAACCAAGGAACAAGAAGAGACTTCTCAAAAAGCAAGACTGTAGTACACTACGCAAATTTTCCTTTTTCGAAATTATTGTCGGTACTTTTTATTTTGTAACCTATCGAATAATTAATAATAGATTTGCGCGCAAGGCAAATCTAAATTAAACTAAAATAATCTGAGCGTTTTAAATTCATTAAATATTTATATTATTTAATTTAAATTATTCAAATTTAAATCTACTCTCCCGCTTTAATCTATTTACTGCGAGTTGAACGCCCTCCAGCGTTGCAACGGGCGAATTAAAAGAACTCAATAAATTTACTATAGCCAATTTGGGGTATGATGCACCTAGTGCATCCAACAGGTGACGCTACCTGTTATTAGAGCGCTATCTATTATGAGAGCGTGAATTCAAACGAAATATTCAAATTAGTAAATATTAAATGATTAAAATCAGTTAAATTTTATATTCGAAGTAAATATTCAAATCATTTATTTCATGCTTTCACTCTTACCAGTTGTAATAAACATCTTTTGGTTAACTCTGTTTCATTTACAAAAGAAAATAAAATAAAATAAGGCAAAAACATATTTCGGTACAAAAGGACATTGTAACCGAATTTTCAGAACCCATAAAAGGTACTTGAGTAATTCAAGGACTATTTCTCGCCACATGGAATTTAAAACCCTATGAGGAAAAGTCGTAAAAGACACGTGTGAAACTCAATAAACCCTTGTTCTAAAAGTAACAAAGAATAATAAAAAACCATATGTAACTAAACAAAAATAAGATTGTTAAATAACATTTACTATTAAAATCTAACTTTATATAATATTGAAGTTGAGCAAAATTAAGTTAAAATAATTAATAATTATTATCTTGTATTTAATTTATAATTAATAATTATTATTTAATTAATTTACTATTAATTTATTATTGAATCATTATTTAATTATTATTTAATTTATAATTAAACGATAATGTCTATTCTTTTATACATGATAATAATTAAATTGACTTATAATTTTATTAGAAAATCCGATTGTAAAATAATAGAAATAATATTTAATTCAAGTTATTAATTAGTCAAACTCAAACATTAATCCAACATATTATAAGCAATATAATATATATATTTTCATGTTATAGTTTATTATAATTTTTATTGTAATTTAATTTCAAGTTAATTATAAGTTAATTTTATTATAAATAGATTTTAAAAGGGTCTGTTAAATTAATAAAAATAGTTAAATAAACATAATGACTGTATTGCTAAAAGTGTATATTAGTGAAGTCTAACTTTCAGGCCGATAGGCTGAAATAAATATATATAGATATAGAGAAAATACATGTTAGTATATAAGGATCATTTATATGTAGTAGAAAATGTGTGTGCTTATGTATTCCTTAGAGTGGAAGTATGTATGGAAGTTATGGTGGGAGAAGAAGGGAGTTTGAAGCTCTTCGGAAAAACTATGAAACGACACTTCTCACCGAGAGTTTAGATTGCTAAGATCACGTCATTGTAAACCTCAATTTTATATTTTGAAGCTTTTAATATTTTGTCAACTTGAATAATAAATTGAAACCAACTAAATAATTTTGATCAAAATTAAATAACGTCTAAATAGAATTCTTTTATTTAAAATGATTCCTTTCCCGCGCTGAAACCGAGTATTTTAATACTCCCGGGCGAAAGAACTACAGTAAGTAAAGTTTTCAATAAATAAAAATAACATCCACTAGATGGAAGCATAACAATAACGAGACTTGACTGTAAGTATATAGGACATACTCTTCATTGCACAGTATTGTGCGGTGGTGTGCTTAGTTTAGTCACTAATTATCATGTTGACATCCATAAGCACTATAACGAAACAAAAATCCGACGATTGATCATGCTATGAATTCTTTTAAAAAATTTAGAATATCAGAACAGATATTTCCTAAAAAATAAGTATCTATTACCCATCTAATATTTAATATTACGGGTCAAGTCTTGAAATTTAAAAAGTGATCAACATAACAGTATTAATTATTCAGCACATTTCATTTTAGTTGGTTAGAAAGATATAATTGTATATTAAAAAAAAAAAAAAAAATGAAGATAAACGAAAAAAATATGATGTTATTTGCAACATCCGCTACACCTGTAGACAAGGAAGGCTGGTTAAACAAACGAGGAGAACTCAATAAAGGGTTTCAAAAGAGATGGTTTGTTTTAAAAGGAAATATATTATTTTACTTCGATCGTCGGGGTGACAAAGAACCCGTAGGAATGATTGTTCTCGAAGGATGTACGGTTGAATTATCTGAAGATGAAGATCAATATAGTTTTAAAATAATATTTCATGGACCAAACAATCGAAGTTATGTTCTCGGATCCGAATCACAAGTAAGTTTTTGAGCATCGGAATTTCATTTTTCAACTGGTGGATAATAATAATTAAAACATACGAGTCTACAGCTTAATCTTACATTGCATGTTCGTGAAAGTTTCCCAATTTAGAGTGAGTAAGTTTTAAAAAAATAAACAAAATCTATTTATTTTCATATTTTTAGAGAGTGTTTGCAGGCTTA
Source organism: Cotesia glomerata (assembly GCF_020080835.1). NCBI lineage: Eukaryota > Metazoa > Arthropoda > Insecta > Hymenoptera > Braconidae > Cotesia > Cotesia glomerata. The sequence continues at coordinate 11,601,575 of NC_058162.1, forward strand.
TATATGACAACTTGAATTTTTCGACTGGTAAAAAAATTATTATGTACATCATGTACTTATGAAAACTTAGAAACAAAAAAATACGCTTTTGTAGATTTTGATTAAATCTACAAGAGCATTTTTTTTGTTTTTTATTTTAGCAATTTTTTTAATTTTTAAGGGCCAGTTTTTCAATTCGAAATTAAATTTTATCCAGGATAAAATTATTATTGCCAATATATTTATATATCATCATCATACTAATAAATGGAGAGCCGGTTTTTTTGTTCGGTTATACTGCGAAAACTACTGAACCGATCGGAATAATACTTATACCATAAGATGTAGCGTGTTTCGGAGAAGGTTTTAGTATATGATATGGTGGTGATTACTTATCCGGAACCTATATTTTTTTGACTTAGAAATAATGAATTTTTATTTTAACTAAATTTATTCTATTCGATTGCTTTTTAACTTTCAAACTTTCAATGCTCATTACAAATTTTTTTTTGGACACCTCATAGCGCGAAGCGCGTGAATTTGTGCTTTATACTCGACTCGGCAACGTCAAGCAATTTTGGGATCTTTTAATGTCTCTATCACAACCATATTACACTTATACAATAATATAAGTAGATTTATACCGAGAAAACACTTAAATTAAACCATCTTTTACTTTCTAAAATCATTTCATGTAGCTATTTTGAAAAAAAAAACGTGGACTATTTTGAAAAAAATTTTACATGGACGTCCAGATGTCACCCCATTTTGGATGTACCAACGATTACTCCCGAACAAATTGATATTTCAAGATCGGATCTTTTTTATTAGTTTAAGCATGCTATGAACTGGGTCCGTATTTCATATCAGTAGCCTAGTTTACGTATTTTTTTTTTAAATTGAATTTTTATTAAAATTCACTACGATACAACCGTACAAAGACAAACGAATTTTTCTTATTTGTCACGTGAAAACTATGGCGCCACTTGATCAAGCTAGATTTTTTTAGACTGCGTGCACATATGATAAGAAAAAAGGACGCTGATATTTAAAAAAAAAAAAAATACTCTGTAAGAAATTACTTAATTATAATTTTTTTTTTTTTTTAATCAATTACACAATTTATTTTTTCTTGAAAAACAAATGAGCGTTATGAGGCGTGCACTTTTGGATTTTCCAAACTTTTTTTTTTTTCATATCAATTACTATTCATTTTTGTAAGAAAGACACGGGAATGTTATAATGATTGCACATTGAAAGTTACAATGAGTATTAGCTAGAATAATTACATGGATAAAAGGTGCATGCCAATTCGATAGAATTGGGAATCTGTACAAGTCAAAACAATACTATAATTAAATTTAAAATCTAGATCTAAAACTGCAATTCTATCAAGCGCCCAGCAGAGCGGGCGAGTAACAGCTAGTATGAAATATATAGATATATTTTATCATTGGATAAAATTTTATCCTGGATTGAAAAACTGGCCGTAAATCTTAACATCGATTTTAAGTAGTCACTGTAGGAGTAATATAAAAAAAATGCTCGTGAACCTTGAGAAAAAAATGTTAAAATAGCTGAATTTCATTGATTTTGAAAAACATATTTTCAATATTTCTAAACAAGAATTTAATTTTAAAATTGCAGCTTAAATACCAAATTTAATAAATTTTTTAAAAAATGTTCTTACAGACAATTCAAATGCACACTATTCTCACTTGAAAAAATCGTGCTAGTCGATATTTTCATAGATATATCGATTGTTAAAGTTTTCAATTGTCGAATGTTGGCTGAATTCACACTCATTGAACTTTCCATATTTTTTCATAAAATTTACATCTACCTAGTAAAGACAAGAAATAAATCACAAGATACGAATAAAAGTCAAAATGCAATTATAATTACAAAATTTTAATTGATAAGTATTTATTTGGAGTCTGATAACAAATTGATTTACTTGATAATCTTTAATTCTTTTATTTTTCTTTTATTATCATTTATTATCTCGTCAACAATCGGCTACAAAGAGTAAAGTTCAATTTTCTTCTAATACATTTCTAAATCAAAGAAATTGGAGAATATTTGAAGTCTTGGACGACCCTTAAGAATGAGGATATGGAATTGAAATTTTCAAAATGTACATAATTCTCATTCCAGAAAATAATATAATGACGAGAAAAACAAATTCAATTTTCGACGATTGTAAAATTTTTGTAAGATCTGGTGCGAACTTTAAAACAATTATTTTTGAGCTGATTGTTTGAGAGGGCTCTTTAAACATGATAAACTAACATTATCATAAAGAAGAGTTGAATAATAAAATAAAGCTGGTTTTGTGAGGGCCACCTCACAGAATGTCTCACATATACATATATGGAGTATTCCAAGCCAAACCGACCACTTTTGACCCCAACCTCATTCAATTTAATATAATATTTTAATATATATATATATAATTTAATTAGACCAGGGTCGAAGCATTCAAAAATAGTAAAAAGTGAAAAAAAAAAAATAAAAGTAGGATGAAACCCATTAGAAAAGAAAGGGAATATGATAAAAATGAAAAGAAAAATAAATTACAGGCGAGCCGAGTTCGGGAAGTGTGAGGGGGTGAGCTTTTAAAGGTAAAAAATGGTTTATCTCGATTTCCGGCAAAACTACAAGTCCTATGGAAAAAAGTTAAATGGCAAAGTTGTAGGTAATTAAAAGATCTACAACTTTTATACTATGGAGATAATAATATCCATATTTTATGCTTACAATTTTTTCACATAACCTCAAAATTTATGTAAAAAATTCAAATAACCAAGTTTTTGGTTTTTTATGCTCATCTTTTTCAAAAAATTTTTTTTTCTCTACGAAATTTGGTGAAAACTTACCTTATTAAGGTAAAGGGCCATATTATGGAACACTATATGAATAGGAATTGTATATTTTATTCTTTTTAAAAGAAAATAGTTAAAACATTGAATTTTTTCATATTAAATGTTTCTGCGATATCTATTAAAGCGATAAAAATTGTTATGAAGTGAGTTTTAGCTGAAAATATTAATAAATTAATTGAAAAAAAAGATAAGTACTTATGACCGTATTTATGGAACAGTATGAAGCAGCATGTACAGGTGTTTCATAAGGTATGTCCCAAATTATGGAACACAAAATAGATTGAAACATTAAGATTAAAAATTTTTTTTTTAGTCTTTAATTTGTTTATCCATAATATTAAATGTTGTTTAATATCTTTATCAAGTATTAATACAGTTATATTCAAAAATAAAACGAATTAACAAACAATAAATAAACATTGATTTACAAAATAAGCATGACAAGAACGGTTTCGAATGTTTGGATGAATAATTAAAAAATAAAGACGAGATGTATTTAAAATTTAATTTAAAATTTAATTATTTCGTTTCTTCTTTGATTTTTTGTTGTATTGCTTTCATTTTATCTTGCAATTTTTTCTTTTCTTCCGCTAGAAGTTTCTTCTCTTCTTGTAATTTTTTTCTTTTTTGTAACTTTTCTTCTTTTATTTTCCGATCATTTTCTTTTTTCGAGTGATATTGCATCCACTGATCAGATGTACCAGCAGAAGGAAGTTTGGGTTTGCCGGGTGACTCCAGTTTAATTCTTTTTTTCTTCGGTAAATAATCGATTGGCATTTTAAATGCGTCGTCAAAAGGATTCCCAGCATCGGTTTCAACTGAAAAATATCACAAATATTATTATTAAAGTTAAAGTTTCTTGTCAGTAATTTTTAAATATTATTTTACTAACTTTTATTAGAAGATATAGAGTCATTCTCTTTACCAATAACTGATTGACTAAATGTTTGACATCCTTGAACCTCAGAATATTTGTCAATAGTTGGCGTAGTACAAGCAGCAGTAATAGAAGCAGATGTACTGTCAAGAAAATCTAAAAAAAAAATATGTTTTTTTTCTATTTTTATTCTTAAATCCATATTAAGTATGAAGGATTGTTTTTTCATTTGCTTACAAACCTTTTTGATTATCAGCATCCAAAAAATTTGATTCAAATATTAATTCATCACCAATATTACGTTCCAAAATATCAGATAAATTTAATAAATTTAAATTCTTACTTTTATCAGTACCTGACTGAGCTTGAGAATTAATTTATAGAGGTTTATTATCTACTATAAATTCGTATAGTACTTCAGAAGATGCTGATGTGTCTGTTTCAGGATTATTTATCAAAGGAAGAAACTCTTCATTAAAAGAATGACTATGATTGTTAAGATTCATATCAGTGTTATTATTATCATTCAAAGTAGAGGCTTGATCATTAATTAAATTATTTACGGGTTGTTCTTGTCTTACTATGTTTAAATTTAAATTGACCAAAGTCACTTCTTTGACAGTTGGTTTACTTTTTTCATGAGAACCTATATACCAAATTATAAAAATTATACCAAAAAATTTTTAAAATAAAAATATCAATATGAATATCTATAAAAAAAATCAACATAGAAAAATAAATTCATTAAAAAAATAGCTATTTATAAAAATTTTAATGTATACCGCAAAAATAATGATTAAAATAAGATGTTATTAATTTCTTTACCAGATTTTCCACTGATATCAAGCTAATATTTATACAAGCCTCTAATTTCTAGATCCCTGGGCCATGTCTGATTTAACCAAGCAGTATTAAATTTTTCCAGAATATCCTTTGATAAATTGTTTTCGAATGTTAATAGATGTTTTTCTCTATCTTCCGTTACTTCATCTTGTAAATTTTCTTTAGTTACTGTTGTTTTAGATTTCTTTATTTTATCAAATACATCATAGTCAACGACAGAAGGATCGAAAGGATACAAGCCTGCAGCTTTGAATCCACTGATAACAGCATTTTTTTCTTGTATCATAGCATCCAATGCAAACTTTAAAACTAATGGAAAATCTTCTTTTTTTACTCAGGAAACATTTTTAGAATTTTTCCATCTTGGTACAGATTTTTTCCATGTCTCTTTAAATGGGTGAAAAAAACTAATGTCAAGTGGTTGCATTATATGGGTTGAGTTGGGAACAAGACCAATCAACTCAATACCCTTTTCACGACAAAATGTAATGTAGCTGAAGTTCCGAACGTTCGTGAAACGAAATCGTTTTTCATTCATAATTTCCAGGATATTAAAAAGATCAAGCCAAATATTTCTGAAAAACGTTCTTTTGGGGTCTCAAAGGTATAAAAAAAATTTGAATCCTCTCCGACTTACGGAACATCCCCTAATGAATACCCTTAACTTTAAAAAATTCATAATTCCGTGACTATTAAAAAGATCACGCCAATTCTCGCTGAAAATATTCATTTTGGGGTCTTACAACTATTAAAAAAGTTTGAACCCTCTCGGACTTCCGGAACACCCCCTAAAGCCCACCCTTAACTTTAAAAAATTCATTGCTCCGTGTCTATTAAAAAGATCACGCCAATTTTTGCTGAAAATCTTTATTTTGGATACTAAAAGGTATAAAAAAAATTGGAACACTTTCCGACTTCCGGAACACCTCCTCATGCCCCCTTAATGACAGCCCATATCACTAAAAATTTCATTATTTCGTGTCTAATAAAAAGATCAAGCCAATTCTCGCTGAGAATTTCCTTTTTAGGGTCCTACAACTAGTAAAAAAATTTGAACCCTCTCGGACTTCCGGAACACCCCCTAAAGCCCACCCTTAACCTTAAAAAATTCATAATTTCGTGTCTAATAAAAAGATCACGCCAATTCTCGCTGAGAATTTTTGTTTCGGGGTCCTACAACTATTAAAAAAATTTGAACCCTCTCGGACTTCCGGAACACCCCCCAATGGCCACCCTTAACCTTAAAAAATTCATAATTTCTTGTCTAATAAAAAGATCACGCTAATTCTTGCTGAAAATCTTTATTTTGGGTACTAGAAGGTATAAAAAAAATTGGAACACTTTCCGACTTCCGGAACACCTCCTCATGCCTCCCCAATGACAGCCCATATCACTAAGAAATTCATTATTTCGTGTTTAATAAAAAGATCAAGTCAAGTCTCGCTGAAAATCTTTATATTGGGTACTAGAAGGTATAAAAAAAATTAAAACACTTTCCGACTTCCGGAACCCCCCCCCCTGCCCCCCCCCCCCCCAATGACAGCCCATATCACTAAAAAATTCATTATTTCGTGTCTAATAAAAAGATCACGCTAATTCTTGCTGATAATCTTTATTTTGGGTACTAGAAGGTATAAAAAAAATTGGAACACTTTCCGACTTCCGGAACACCTCCTCATGCCCCCCCCCCCCAATGACAGCCCATATCACTAAAAAATTCATTATTTCGTGTCTAATAAAAAGATCAAGCCAATTCTCGCTGAGAAATTTCGTTTTGGGGTCCTACAACTAGTAAAAAAATTTGAACCCTCTCGGACCTCCGGAACACCCCCTAAAGCCCACCCTTAACTTTAAAAAATTCATTACTCCGTGTCTATTAAAAAGATCACGCCAATATTTGCTGAAAATCTTTATTTTATGTACTCAAAGGTATAAAAAGAATTGGAGCACTTTCCGACTTCCGGAACACCCCCTTATGCCCTTCTAAATACCCCCCTTAACGGTAAAAAGTTCATTAATTCGCGTCTATTAAAAAGATCACGCCAATTCTCGCTGAGAGTTTTAGTTTTGGGGTCCTACAACTATTAAAAAAGTTTGAACCCTCTTGGACTTCCGGGACACCCCTTAAAGCCCACCCTTAACTTTAAAAAATTCATTACTCCGTGTCTATTAAAAAGATCACGCCAATTTTTACTGAAAATCTTTATTTTAGGTACTCAAAGGTATAAAAAGAATTGGAGCACTTTCCGACTTCCGGAACACCCCCTTATGCCCTTCTAAATACCACCCTTATCGTTAAACAATTCATAATTTCGTGACTATTGAAAAGATCACGCCAATTTTCGCTGAAAATTTTTATTTTGGGGTCTCATAACTGTTAAACGAGTTTGAATCCTCTCTTACTTCCGTCAAACTTTGTTTCATTTTAATTAAATAACTCAAAATTCTAGCGTTTGAGTTACAAATTAATCTTTTACGTTTTTATCTCTTTTTATCCCAACTTTTAGTTTAAAAAAGTATTTTTTATATTTTTTACTCTATATTTAGGATTAAAGATCAAATTTTCAGCTTCTAATTCCGATTTTGGGATTAAAAATTAAAAATAATATTTTTAATCACGACTTTGGGGTGGTATATTTTAGTTTTAATTTTCAATGCAAAATTTCTTAATTAAAAAATTTGCAACCCTGAGTAAGACTAATAATTTCCCGATTTTTTAATTTTCAATTTTCTTAGCGGGAAGTTAAAAATTAAAATAAAAAGTTCCCCACACGATAGGATATTTTTATGATTTAAGAAATTTTGAATCGATTGATACCCTCATTGTGGAAACATATTTTAAATTGTTAACTAATTTTTTTTTATAACAAATACACAATAAAAAATTTCTCGTCAAATTTGACACAAAAATTTGTGTTAATGACTTTTTTTACACAATCTGTGTGGAATCAACACTCGATTGTGTTGAATCAACATACTTAAATTCTAAATTCTACACACTTAAATGTTAAATTCTACACAAACATTTTTACACTTGACACAATGAAAAATTTTTTACCGTGTAGAAAGAATTAAAAAAAAAAGTTCTCTACACGAAAGGATATCTTTATGATTCATGAAGTTCTGAATCGCTTCATAACCTAGTACGGTAACAAATTTTTAATTATCTAACTATTTTTTTTAAACAATAGGAAAAATTAAAATAAAAAAAGTTTCCCACACGATAGGATATCTTTATGATTCATGAAATTCAGAATTGATTAATACCTATATTGTGGAATTGATTTTTTAATTTTTAACCAATAAATTCATCAAAGAGATAGAAAAAGAAAAAAAAACGAAGTTTATACTTTTAACAAGTTCTCAACGCATTAGAAAAAAATTATACTTTAAAAAATACTTGCTTTCCCATAAAAATTTTCTCGGCAACAAATAATCGATATGAAAAAAACAATTTTAAGAAAAAATATTTTTTAGTGCAAAAATACAATTAACAAGTCTAAAAAAATATGAGCTTTACGGGGACTCAATGTCCGGATCCGAGGAGTGCGCATGCGCTATTATCTCAAATTGTTGTCGGAGTATGATGGGGGAATAAAAGTAATGTGAAGCAAACAATAAAAATAGTAAGCGGCTGCTCTGATAATCGAATATTTGTGTTCTCAACTTTTCGTAACTTTTTCTTTTTATTTTTCTTAATTATAATTATAACTTTTAAAAAATCGATACCAGAATATAGGTTTCAAATGATTCCAAATTTCATGAATCGTTGAAATTTTCTATCGTGTGGAAAGCTTTTTTTTTTTTAATTTTCTATTTGTTCGAAAAAATTGTTAGTTAACAATCAAAAATTTCTATCCACAATATGAGTATCAATCGATTCCTAATTTCATAAATCGTAAAGATAACCTATCGTGTGAAGAACTTTTTTTTAACAATTTTTGCGATTTGTTCAAAGAATTTGTTAGTTAACAAAAAAAAAAAGCTCTCATAATATTTGTTTCAAACGATTCCAAATTTCATGAATCGTAAAGATATCCTATCGCCTGGAGAACTTTTATTTTTTTATTTTTTTGATTTGTTTAAACAAATTATTAGTTGACAAAAACAAAATTTTTTTTGAAATATTGGCATCAAACGATTCCAAATTTCATGAATCGTAAAGATAACCTATCGTGTGAAGAACTTTTTTTTAACAATTTTTTCGATTTGTTCAAAGAATTTGTTAGTTAACAAAAAAAAAAAAGTTCTCACAATATTTGTTTCAAACAATTCCAAATTTTATGAATCGTCCAGAAAACCTATTGATAAATAATCGATTTTAACAATGTTAACTAATTATTTGTTTAAACAAATAGAAAATATTTTTTTAGAAAAATTTTTCCACACGATAGGATATCTTTACGAATCATGAAATTTGGAATCGTTTGATACTTAGATTGAAGAAACGATTATTTTTGTTAACTAATTATTTATTTAAAATAATACAGATAATTTTTCCGGCATCGAAGAATCGATATAAAAAAAAAAATTTTTTTTTAATTTTCTTAAAGCAAATATACGGTTAACAAGTTTAAAACAATTTGAGCTCTACGGGGATCCAATGTCCGGATCCGAGAAAGTGCGCGTGCGCCGTGCCTCTCAATCTGTTGTCGGTGAATGATGGGAGAAATAATAATAATGTGAAGCAGATAATAACAATCCGAACAAAAACAGTTTCACTGTAAAAAAGTCGCGCCAAGTCCACGTTCATAAGACTATTAGGAAAAAAAAATTTTTTTTTTCTTTACAAAAAGATACAAAATAAAAAAATTAACAAATCCAAGTAACCGATATGATTGTTTATGATTTTCGGAAATTAAAAAAAATTTTATTGTAAATTTAAAAATTAAAAAAAAAATTTTAGAACGTATTTAATGTGCGTGGTTGCAAAATATTTTACTTTTAATGAAATTCGTAAAATCTATTTACTAGGACTTTAAAAAAATTGAAATACACAATGACGCACACCAAGTACGTTCTAAAATTTTTTTTTAATTTTTAAATTTACAATAAAATTTTTTTTAATTTCCGAAAATCATAAACAATTATATCGGTTACTTGGATTTGTTAATTTTTTTATTTTGTATCTTTTTGTAAAGAAAAAAAAAATTTTTTTTTCCTAATAGTCTTATGAACGTGGACTTGGCGCGACTTTTTTACAGTGAAACTGTTTTTGTTCGGATTGTTATTATCTGCTTCACATTATTATTATTTCTCCCATCATTCACCGACAACAGATTGAGAGGCACGGCGCACGCGCACTTTCTCGGATCCGGACATTGGATCCCCGTAGAGCTCAAATTGTTTTAAACTTGTTAACCGTATATTTGCTTTAAGAAAATTAAAAAAAAATTTTTTTTTTTATATCGATTCTTCGATGCCGGAAAAATTATCTGTATTATTTTAAATAAATAATTAGTTAACAAAAAAATAATCGTTTCTTCAATCTAAGTATCAAACGATTCCAAATTTCATGATTCGTAAAGATATCCTATCGTGTGGAAAAATTTTTCTAAAAAAATATTTTCTATTTGTTTAAACAAATAATTAGTTAACATTGTTAAAATCGATTATTTATCAATAGGTTTTCTGGACGATTCATAAAATTTGGAATTGTTTGAAACAAATATTGTGAGAACTTTTTTTTTTTTGTTAACTAACAAATTCTTTGAACAAATCGAAAAAATTGTTAAAAAAAAGTTCTTCACACGATAGGTTATCTTTACGATTCATGAAATTTGGAATCGTTTGATGCCAATATTTCAAAAAAAATTTTGTTTTTGTCAACTAATAATTTGTTTAAACAAATCAAAAAAATAAAAAAATAAAAGTTCTCCAGGCGATAGGATATCTTTACGATTCATGAAATTTGGAATCGTTTGAAACAAATATTATGAGAGCTTTTTTTTTTTGTTAACTAACAAATTCTTTGAACAAATCGCAAAAATTGTTAAAAAAAAGTTCTTCACACGATAGGTTATCTTTACGATTTATGAAATTAGGAATCGATTGATACTCATATTGTGGATAGAAATTTTTGATTGTTAACTAACAATTTTTTCGAACAAATAGAAAATTAAAAAAAAAAAAGCTTTCCACACGATAGAAAATTTCAACGATTCATGAAATTTGGAATCATTTGAAACCTATATTCTGGTATCGATTTTTTAAAAGTTATAATTATAATTAAGAAAAATAAAAAGAAAAAGTTACAAAAAAGTTGAGAACACAAATATTCGATTATCAGAGCAGCCGCTTACTATTTTTATTGTTTGCTTCACATTACTTTTATTCCCCCATCATACTCCGACAACAATTTGAGATAATAGCGCATGCGCACTCCTCGGATCCGGACATTGAGTCCCCGTAAAGCTCATATTTTTTTAGACTTGTTAATTGTATTTTTGCACTAAAAAATATTTTTTCTTAAAATTGTTTTTTTCATATCGATTATTTGTTGCCGAGAAAATTTTTATGGGAAAGCAAGTATTTTTTTTTAAATTATAACTATTTCCTAATGCGTGGAGAACTTGTTAATAGTATAAACTTTTTTTTTTTTTATTTTTCTATCTCTTTGATGAATTTATTGGTTAAAAATTAAAAAATCAATTCCACAATATAGGTATTAATCAATTCTGAATTTCATGAATCATAAAGATATCCTATCGTGTGGGAAACTTTTTTTATTTTAATTTTTCCTATTGTTTAAAAAAAATAGTTAGATAATTAAAAATTTGTTACCGTACTAGGTTATGAAGCGATTCAGAACTTCATGAATCATAAAGATATCCTTTCGTGTAGAGAACTTTTTTTTTTAATTCTTTCTACACGGTAAAAAATTTTTCATTGTGTCAAGTGTAAAAATGTTTGTGTAGAATTTAACATTTAAGTGTGTAGAATTTAGAATTTAAGTATGTTGATTCAACACAATCGAGTGTTGATTCCACACAGATTGTGTAAAAAAAGTCATTAACACAAATTTTTGTGTCAAATTTGACGAGAAATTTTTTATTGTGTATTTGTTAAAAAAAAAAATTAGTTAACAATTCAAAATATGTTTCCACAATGAGGGTATCAATCGATTCAAAATTTCTTAAATCATAAAAATATCCTATCGTGTGGGGAACTTTTTTTATTTTAATTTTTTTAACTTCCCGCTAAGAAAATTGAAAATTAAAAAAAATCGGGAAATTATTAGTCTTACTCAGGGTTGCAAATTTTTTAATTAAGAAATTTTGCATTGAAAATTAAAACTAAAATATACCACCCCAAAGTCGTGATTAAAAATATTATTTTTAATTTTTAATCCCAAAATCGGAATTAGAAGCTGAAAATTTGATCTTTAATCCTAAATATAGAGTAAAAAATATAAAAAATACTTTTTTAAACTAAAAGTTGGGATAAAAAGAGATAAAAACGTAAAAGATTAATTTGTAACTCAAACGCTAGAATTTTGAGTTATTTAATTAAAATGAAACAAAGTTTGACGGAAGTAAGAGAGGATTCAAACTCGTTTAACAGTTATGAGACCCCAAAATAAAAATTTTCAGCGAAAATTGGCGTGATCTTTTCAATAGTCACGAAATTATGAATTGTTTAACGATAAGGGTGGTATTTAGAAGGGCATAAGGGGGTGTTCCGGAAGTCGGAAAGTGCTCCAATTCTTTTTATACCTTTGAGTACCTAAAATAAAGATTTTCAGTAAAAATTGGCGTGATCTTTTTAATAGACACGGAGTAATGAATTTTTTAAAGTTAAGGGTGGGCTTTAAGGGGTGTTCCGGAAGTCCAAGAGGCATTTGCAATGACTATCAACAAATCCCAAAGTCAAACGATGTCTGTTTGTGGATTAGATTTGAGAACACCATGTTTTTCACATGGACAATTATACGTGGCATGCTCTCGAGTGGGTAATCCATCCAGTTTGTTTGTGTTAGCTAAAGATGGACTAACAAAAAATATTGTTCACGCTATAACATTAAGAGATTGATATTGTTTAATAGTGTTACTGTCGTAATTGTTTAATTAATGATATATAATTTTAAGGAATAAATTATAATAACTTAAAAATAATGTTTGCCTTTTGTTATTTTTATATTCCCTCATCGTTCACAGCGCTCCATGCTTATTTCACGCATATACCACATTCTTACATACATACAATATACACATTCTAACATACGTACATACTTACAATAAGTAAGCTATTTTTTGTCTACATTAGAAATTACTAGGAAATTATTTATATGGCAAAACAACGTTTGCCGGGTCAGCTAGTAATTTATACGCGTAGATTTATTTTTTTTTACACGCTTTATATTAGCTTCACTTGTATGTCAGTTTGTTTGTTTGTCAGTTTGTCAGTAGGGATGGAAACATAAGCTGAAGGATCGATTCTCGATTCCGATTCTTTTTTCAGAAATTTCGATTCTCAGATTCGATTAATCAATTTCAAGAATCGATTCTTTTAAATAATCGATTCTGAGTAAAATTTTTTTTTCAATTAAAATTTCATAAATTTTTTTAATTTTAAAAAATAAAACTAGCATAATAAGGTAAAAGGTACAATAAAATTCAAATTTAAAAAATATTATTACATTTTATTAAAAAAGTAACATTTGAAAACAATAAAGTTAGTATTTTACTCAAATAGTTAATTAAATATTATTATGATAACCACGAATTTGTAAGATAGATTTTAAGATAACCAACATATTCAAATGATTGGGTGATAATGTACTTCTGAGCTGATTTGCAATCAACCCTGAGTGTGAAAATAAGCGTTCACACGGTGTTGATGTTGCAACCACACTTAAGTATTTGATAGCTACAGTCGACAAATAAAGGTAATCAGATTCGAGCGATTTCCAAGTTACAATCAGGTTAGGATTAGTTTTCCAGTCTACTGTAGATCGATTAATAAACTGCATAAGTTCGATAGGCAGACCGCCTGCTTCATCACTGTCAGCGACTTGAATGTTGTGTTGCACAGCGTCGTCTAAAAAATCCCACAGATCATTACTACCTGAAGATGGTTGATGATCTGTAAGATTATTTTCGCAGGTAATCACAAGAGTTTTCGATGACTTAATTTCTTTTTTCAAAATTTCGCCTATACATACAAGATTTCAATACCGCCATATTAAAATCATATACAAATGAAAATAAAAATTTTCTCAAATATTTAAATTGAACGAAATCCGATTGAATGCGAACGCACAGAGAGCGCTAAATTTAAAATATTTTCATAATGAAATATAAAATTACTTTAGGCCATTTTTTATTTAATATATTGATGCTATAGTGTTATTACTCCGGCATTAAAATAAATTATAGACTCGATCACTAAGAATCGATTCTGATAACTGGAAATCGAGTCTAAATAATCGAGTTTTTTGACCACAGAATCGATTCTCGGGTAGAATCGGAATCGATTTTACCATCCCTATTTGTCAGTATGTCAGTAACTCTCCGTGGGTAATCTGCGCGCCTGCGGCCTTCCTTGGGTCTGGTAGCCGTTTCTCAGGCTCCCTCTCCGAAATCGAACTCTGATTCCCCGTATTTATAATATTTATAAATAATTATTTTTTATTAGCTTCACTTGTACGTCAGTATGTCAGTATGTCAGTATGTAACTCTCCGTGGGTAATTTGCGCGCCTGAATATTTTTGATAATCAACAAATAATAGTTTAAAAAAACTAAAAAATCACGCTTTTATAAATAAACCAAACTAAAAAGTAAAAAATAAATAATAGTTTAAAAAAACTAAAAACACGCTTTTTATAGAAAACCAAACTAAAAAATAGAAAATAAATTTAAATTAAGAATAGTGTTAAAAATTTCAATAAATATCAATTAATAATAGTGTAAATAAAAAAAATGTATTTTATTTTAAAAAAAGCGTGGGGTGCTTTTTAAGATATTATCAAAATGATAATCACTCTACTCATATCTGTCAATAAAATATTTATAACTATTGACACCATGCACCTCACGCTTTTTTTAAAATAAAATACATTTTTTTTATTTACACTATTATTAATTTATATTTATTGAAATTTTTAACACTATTCTTAATTTAAATTTATTTTCTATTTTTTAGTTTGGTTTTCTATAAAAAGCGTGTTTTTAGTTTTTTTAAACTATTATTTATTTTGAAACCTTCTTACACTTATTAACTAAGACAACAGCCGTTTTTGGAGACTTGGAACTGTTGTTAACACTTAGATTCACAGATTTAATTTTATTTTTGTTGCTTGATTTATTTTTTTGGCATTTTTTTGTATTTTTTCCCATATTTACGCAATTGAAATTCTTATCTGAAATAAAAAATTATTGATTCGATTAACAAACAATATTTATTATCTAACTTACAAATTTTAGAGGTTAGTTTTTAATTTTGATAGAATTTTCAAATTTAAGTACTTACCTAAATACAAATTTATAGAAATACACACTGTAGTAACATTTATCTGACATAAACTGCTTTTTTTATAAATAGTTAACAATTATTAACACGAAATTAAATAAATACTGCTCTCACGAGTCACTGTTTCATAATTACGGACCACATTGAAAAATAAATGTACGCGGGACATGGAACACGAAATATACTGTTCCATAAATACGGACTATTAAAGAATTTTTGTACCTATTATGAAACACTTAAAATAAAAGTAAATACTTTATTAAACTAGTTTAAACTTAATTTAAACTAGTTTAGGTAGTTACCTAAAATTCATTATCAATAGGAAGATAATAAACTAAACTTTTAGCTGACATGTTTCAAGTATTTTTTAATCATTGATATATTTCTCAAAAACTTGAAATAATTGCATTGACACACTTCACTATTTTACTCCAAAACTCCACAGCTTTTAGTAGATTTCATAGAAATCTAACTATTGCATTGGTCCTCATGACGGAACTTTTGAAAAATTTTGCTATATTTCGACTCAGCTCGTCAAGCGAATTCAGAAAATGCATATGGTTCAAAAGTTTATATATGTATGGATTTATATATATATATATATATATATATATATATATATATATATATATATATATATATATATATATGGGATATAACGTGGCTTTTTTTCAGAAATTTTTCAGAAATGCCAGGATTTAGAAATTTTTAAAATTATAAAAATTCATATTTTTTCACTTTTTAACCCGAATAACTTCGGAATAGGATAACTTATTGAATTTCTGTAAATTGCATTTGAAAGCTCTTTAAATAAGCTTTAATTTTAGTACAATATCATATGTGTAGTCTTGAAATTATGTCCTATTCCGCTATGCCAATTATGAAATTTTCTATTGCACTGGTTTTAAAATTTTTCCGTTGATATATATTTTTGTCGATTGCATAGAAGTTAAAAACCCTAGTTTTGTATATAATCCTCGTTATATTTTTTTTCTATTCATGATGAAATCTACTTCCATTTCGGCTGCCGAATGGTCTTTTTTTTCATGCAACCTGACGCGGGCATTCAATATATTTTTTTTTCTCTACATTTTAAAGTATTCATGAAAATAAATTAATTTAATCAATATATTAGTAATTAACAATCATAAATATTATTTTATAAGTACCAAATAAGTTAAAAATTATTTGTTATTGAGATTTTTATCGAATGTTTCATAAACCAGGACAGTGTTCCATAATATGGACTTTTACCTTATGTCCTAAATACACTGTAATTTATTTGATTTAAAATATTTATTTTTTCACCTTATCTTGACTTAATATAAAAAAAATACCCTAATTTTCAATCGAAAATTCTCCCGTCAAAATATCAGCTTTTTTCAAAAAGTCGGTGGGCTTTTTGTTCGTTGAAATATCTACTTTCTGATGGTGTAAAAAAAAATACACATTACTATAGTAAATGTTCTCAGAAAATGCACCATAATGAAAAAAAACTCGAATTCAAAAATTCTTTTTTAATCATTATGTACAATTTTGAGCTATTTATTAAAAATTACACTTCAATTACTCAAAAAACGTAAGATTTAATGTTAAATTGATTAAGGGAAAAATTGAAAACCGAAATATACTACTATAATTAACAAACAAATAAGTTAATATTTAAAGGTAGACATCAATAACCCATAATCCGATTGCCCAAACCTAGGATTGGATACCATTCTTTTACCCATAATTCGTTTGCCCAGATTTCTATGATACAGTGCATCTTTTACCCAGAGTTCCAATTATACAGAATTTCTATTACACAGGCATCCTATAACACATGATATCTTTTACTCAGTAATTCATTTACACAGCTTTCTTCTACCCAGACTCTTCAATTTGATCTCAGTAGTTCTTGCAAAAAATAGTGCCAGCATAACTAATTATAATTTACAAAATGTGGATACATACAAATATAAATAATGCTGTGAAGCGGGAAAGAATAGGAGTTACGGTAATTATTACGTGAAGCGTTCCACATTCACGTAACAGGATATTGGTAGGAAAGGATTGAGAAAGAAATGTAGAGAGGATCATCTTAATGTGAGTTTACAGAATATGCGAGAAAAAATTATTAGATAGCTCGGACTGGGATTCGAACCCAGAACCTTCCGAATACATGTTGGCTACTCTACCATTTGAGCTATCCGGTCTATACTAAATTTCCTTTCGCTTATTCTATATACATTAAGCCACACCGTCCATCTTACGGCAAGCATTTTAACAAATATAAATAATGCTGCTAAGCGGGAAAGAATAGGAGTTACGGTAATTATTACGTGAAGCGTTCCACATTCACGTAACAGGATATTGGTTGGAAAGGATTGAGAAAGGAATGTGGAGAGGATCATCTTAATCTGAGTTTATAGAATATGCGAGAAAAATCACAGACATTGTTACACTGATGCGAGAATCAGTGTAACAAGTTTAAATATGAATTTTTTTGTTGATATTAGAAATATATAGACATAAATTTATAGTAATTAATAGTTAATTTTAAATAATAGTTATTATTTTTAATAATTGCATACGTGTGCCTCAAAAAAATGTTTTGCTTTTGTCATTATTGAATCGAAGTTTAATTTACTAGTCTGTTACTTTTTTATTATTATTAGTTTTGTTCTAAACTAAACGAATTTTGTTTACTAATAATACAAATCTAATTTAAATAAATAAGCACGAAAACATTATACATTAAACATAAAAAACTAATTAAAATTTACAAAATAACCAATGTTTGATAATCGGTCAACTACTGGAACACTCCGGTCAATTTACTGGATCAAGCCGGTCAACTACTGGTGTTTTTATCTTACCTGCATTTAAATATGAATTTATATGTAATTTTATGAATAATTCGAATAAATAACATCACATATCAAAAACTTATTGAATATTTAAAGTTTAAATAAACTTAAAATTTTTTTTTTTAGCGTATAATAATTAAATTACGATCAATTGAAATGCCAAAAATCCTTAATCGGTCAACTACTGGTACATTTACCCTACATAGAAATAATCTTTTGTCATAATTTCACGTTTACAAGGAAAATAAAATTTAGTAAAATTTGCCGCTTTCAAATGGATTAAATAAAAATAATTTAGACAACATTTAAGTTTACTCAATCATCGAAATTAATTTAACTTAGACTAAACAAATGTTAAAAATTTATTTAGTAAATTCCCGGACATATTAAATGGATTTAATTCTCGATAATTTGGAATTTTGCTTTGATAATTATTATTTGTTACATTGAAGATACGGCAGTAATTTAGGAAATAGGAATATATAATTTGTAATTAGGAAAATGATAATTAGAAGGTTATAAATATTAATTAGAAAAATAATAATTGGAAAATTTATTTATAAGTTGGAATTAAATTGTTATTATTGGAATTGAGATATAGTGTGGGTGTGTGTGTGTAAAGGGGCTACCTCGGTTTCATGGTAAACTTCTCTGGCTTCGGGGTAGTTCTCTCAGAGTACCGTGAAGTTTGGGGGACAGCGTGCGCTGTGTGGACAGCGTGTGTAGTAACGTAAGGGTCCAGCGCAGTGACTTGAGAATCCGTGAGACCGCGTGAACTAAGTTAGAGTAGCGTGAGGGTCCAGGGGACAACGCGAAGTAGATAGACCCCGATAAAACAGAATGATTTGATATGATAAAGAATGATTAAAAAATTAATCATTTTTAATGATTTCAAATCATGTAAATCATTTTCGAAATTTCACAATGAATCATTATGAATCATTTTGAATAATGGGAAACAGGCAGTATATGAAATGATTAAAAATGATTAAAAATTTTTAATCATTTCAAAACATTTCTAATCCTGAAATAATGTTCAAATTTTTGTCTCCAGTTATGATTAAAAATGATTCAACTAGTATTTAAATTTTTAAATCATGTGAAATCATTACTAATCCTAAAATACTTTCTGAATTTTAGTTACCAGTTATGATTGAAAATGATTCGGTCAGTATTAAAAATTTTTAATCATTTTATATCCTTTTTAATCGTAAAATAATGCTCGAATTTTTTTCGCCGGTTATGATTGACTATGATTAGGTCAGTATATAAAATTTTGAATCATTTCAAATCCTGAAATAATGCTTGAATTTTTGTTACCGGTAATGATTAAAAATGATTCAGCTAGTATTAAAAATTTTGAATCATGTTAAATCATTGCAAATCCTAAAATACTTTCTGAATTTTTGTTACTAGTTATGATTAAAAATGATTCGGTCAGTATTAAAAATTTTTAATCATTCTAAATCTTTTTCAATCGTGGAATAATGCTCGAATTTTTTTCACTGGTTATGATTGAATATGATTTGATTAGTATTACAAAATTTATATCATGTTGAATCATTACGAATTCTAACATACTTTATACATTTTTGTCACCAATTATGGTTGAAAATAATTTCGTTAGTATTAAAAATGTGGAATCATTTAAAAAATTTTGTAATCATGAAATAATGCTAGAATGTTTGTAACCAGTTATAATTGGAAATTATTTGATTAGTATTAGAAAATTTGTGATTATGTCAAATAATTTGACATCATAAAATAATATTTAAATTTTTGTTATCCGTCACGAGTTGAAATGATTCGGATAGTATAAAGAAGTTTTTAATAATGGTAAATTATTTCTATTGGAGAAATTTCGATCAAACGAAATGGTTTGATAAAACCACCAATGGTTAATTTATATTATTATTTTTTTTTAACGTTATAGAGTAGTGTACATCATTTTCAAAATTAATCATTCATTATTTCAAATCGTTGTAATTACTATTTTCGGCTTGGAAAATATCTGGAGACAGAGTGATTTGGAAGTATTTTGAATTTTTAATAGTCATCATCATAATGGTTATTGAAATAATATTTGAATTTATTCTTCAGCACTGAATTCTAGTCTCACCACTTTGAAATTTTCTGCATTTTAATTTTTTACCTTACGATTTTATTGCGATATTCTCTCATTGTTGTACATTGTAAAAATTCGAGAGTAAATTCCGAATGAAATTTCACTTTCATAACTCGGAGTAAAACGTAAAATTTTTTTTCAACTAAGGTAAAAGCCCCAATAGATGATCACGTACCAGTATATGATCACTCCATGTATTTGTATATCTATATTCACAAATATAGGTATACAAATACACGGAGTGATCATATACTGGTACATGATCATTAGGGCCGAGAATTTAGTTTTTTTAAAAGAGAGAGACAGAAGATAGGCGTAGCCAAGCGTTCTGATTGGTCGTAATAAATAAATTGTTTTTTGTTTATCGCTATTAAGTGAAGATAGCAGCTTGAATAAAAAATAAAATTTAGATTGCTAATCCAAAATGAAAATATAAAAAATATGTCAAAAAAAAAAACAGGTTAGTTTGCAGATCTGAAGGTGCTTGTAAACAAATACAAGTCTGTGCTGCTCAGATAAATAAAGAAGAGAATTTGAAACACCGTGTTGTAACTAAAATGTTTAATGAAATGAATTAAAAGTGAACAGTGACAAGCTGGCGATTTCGCTGGAGATCGCGTAAAGGAATTGCTCCCGGTCTCACTGGTAATTTTGCTGGAGATCGCACTGACGGTCTTTTTAAAGGCCTCGCTGGAGGTCACGCTAGAAATCTTGCTGACGGTCTCGCTGGAGATCACGCTGATAGTTTTTCTAGAGGTCTCGCTGTCGGTATCACTGGAGGTCGTTTTGCTGGGAGTTGTGCTAATGGTATGGCTGCCGGTCTCGCTGGTAATTTTGCTAGCGATCACAGTGACGGTTTCGCTCGAGATCACGCTGACGGTCTCTCTAGAGGTTTCATAGGAGATCGTCAGCGTGATCTCCAGCAAGACTCCCAGAAAAACCGTCAGCGTAATCACCAGCGAGACCTCCAGAAAGATCGTCAGCGTGATCTCCAGCGAGATCGTCAGCGTGATCTCTTGTGAAACCTCTAGAGAGACCGTCAGCGTGATCACCAGCGAGACCTCCAGAAAGTTCGTCAGCATGATCTCCAGCGAGATCGTCAGCGTGATCTCCAGCAAGACTCCCAGAAAAACCGTCAGCGTAATCACCAGCGAGATCTCCAAAAAGATCGTCAGCTTGATTTCCAGCGAGACTTCCAAAAAGATCGTCAGCGTGATGGCCAGCGAGTCTTCCAGAAATACCATCAGCGTGATTACCAGCGAGACCTACAGAAAGATCGTCAGTGTGATCACCAGCGAGATCGTCAGCGTGATCTCCAGCGAGACCTCCAGAATGATCGTCAGCATGATCTCCAGCGAGATCGTCAGCGTGATCTCCAGCGAGACTCCCAGAAAAACCGTCAGCGTAATCACCAGCGAGACCTCCAGAAAGATCGTCAGCGTGATCTCCAGCGAGACCTCCAGAAAGACCGTCAGCGTGATCTCGAGCGAAACCGTCACTGTGATCGCTAGCAAAATTACCAGCGAGACCGGTAGCCATACCATTAGCACAACTCCCAGCCAAACGACCTCCAATGATACCGACAGCGAGACCTCGAGAAAAACTATCAACGTGATCTCCAGCGAGACCGTCAGCAAGATTTCTAGCGTGACCTCCAGCGAGACCTTTAAAAAGACCGTCAGTGCGATCTCCAGCAAAATTACCAGTGAGACCGGGAGCAATTCCTTTACGCGATCTCCAGCGAAATCGCCAGCTTGTCACTGTTCACTTTTAATTCATTTCATTAAACATTTTAGTTACAACACGGTGTTTCAAATTCTCTTCTTTATTTATCTGAGCAGCACAGACTTGTATTTGTTTACAAGCACCTTCAGATCTGCAAACTAACCTGTTTTTTTTTTGACATATTTTTTATATTTTCATGTTGGATTAGCAATCTAAATTTTATTTTTTATTCAAGCTGCTGTCTTCACTTAATAGCGATAAACAAAAAACAATTTATTTATTACGACCAATCAGAACGCTTGGCTACGCCTATCTTCTGTCTCTCTCTTTTAAAAAAACTAAATTCTCGGCCCTAATGATCATCTATTGGGGCTTTTACCTTACAAAAATTGAAAAAATAATTACAATTTGAAAAAAATTCTTTAATTAAACAAAAAAAAAAATAAAAGGCTACATTAATTTTCACACCAACAACAACTATTTCTTACTTTTATTTACCAACCCGAATAAAAAAAATTATCTATAATTGTATATACTGATATATTAATATACATGAAAAATGGCCCGATGTAAATATATATAATTGTATAGAATTACATATAATTATGTAGAATTATATGTGATTATTTCCATAGAAATGAAAAAAATTTGGCGTGCACGAGAACCGAACCACGGACCTGACGCTTGAAAAACTAATTCACTATTTTTTTTTTAAAGAAGTTTATTTGCTTATGAAAATCCATTTACTAATTCACTACCTGTTTACTTATATATGAGACTTACTTATATATTGGAGTTTGTAAAAACTAGAAGTAATGCAAATCGTATACATGATCGATTTGTAGTGAACAAAATTTTTTATAAAATTTATAAATTATTAATATATATATATATATATATATATATATATATATATATATATATATATATATATATATATATATATATATATATATATTTTATATAATGATATCTAATGGATATAATGATATATAATGATATATAATGAAATTTTTAAGATGCTCCATTGCTTTAAAATTTATAATTACTTTAAAAAATAAAAAAGAATAGAAGTAGAATCAGAATTAAAAGCTCTAATTTTGATGGAATTATTTGTTTAGTATATGGAACTATATATTGCTGGAGGGCTTGGGTAATAATTTTATAACTGGACAAAATTATTAATTTCATGAAATCCAATTTTTCTATGAGTTAAAACAGTTCCTATTTCATTATTTGATTTGCAAAATACTATAGATTAAAAAATTATTAATCATTGAAGCAATAGACCCTTAGATAAAAAAAAAAGAGAATGTTTAATTTATAGTAATCAAAAAATACCCACTGGAGTAAAAAAATTTATATGCAATTATATATGATTCATGTATAATTATACATGATTTCCGTATAAATATATATTATTATTTATAATTTTATATAATCATATATATTTTTTTTTATATTTGGTTATTTATAATTATATTTATATTTATAATTATATGATTGTATATAATTATTAAAAAAATGTTGCATCTAATTTTGTATTATTATATTATATTATTATATTATACATATTCAAAATATATAAATAAATAAACAAATGACGTTTATCGCGAAATTCGAAACTATTAATGACTACTCCTAAGACTTATTATAATAAATTAACTATTACTATAAAACATAAAACATTGAAAAAGACATAAATTCGGATCAAGACCTTCCTAATGATACTAAATTAATATAAAATAACTCATTTTATTCTATAAATGTGCTGAAAAGTAAATTTTTCTTATATTCTTTCAATTACATAGATTACATATAATTATTTGTCAATAGAAGAATGTATTAATTTTTTACCCATTTCTAATTCTTTAAAAAACTATTTATTTAAAAAAAAGATGAATGAAAATAATTCATTAAAACATTTGAAAGTATTGAATCAATTTTAATGATAAAAATATAATTAAAAATAATTAAGAATTTTCAATCATTTCAAATCATTTTTAATCATAATTTTATGATTAAAAATGATTTAAAATTCTTAATCATTTTGAATAATTTTTAATTATATTTTTATGATTAAAAATGATTGAAAATGATTTAAAATTCTTAATCATTTCAAATAATTTTTAATTATATTTTTATGATTAAAAATGATTTAGAATGATTAACATTTTTTAATCATTTCAAATCATTTCGTTTTATCAGGGGAGTAACGTGAGAGACCAGTGGACAACGGGTACTACATCCACGTGAGAGTCCAGCTGGACAGCGCGAAATATACCGTATGAGAGTGGGGTGAGAGTGAATTTTATTCTATGAAATTTTATAAATTGTTATATTGGCCATTATTTCAATTGTAAAAGGGATTGGATAAATAAACAATTTTCAAAAAACGAACTTCTGTGTTTAAGTTTTGGTTCCTTTCAGCAATCTCTCACGACCCTGACCTATTACTCCATGTTCTGGATACTGAGTCCAAAAATCCAGTGGCGCCTTTAATAAATAGAAGGGGTGACCAAGAGAAACAAAACACCTCGTTTCAAACTTCCCGCTAAGAAAAATTGAAAATTTTTTTAAATTCGGGAAGTTATTGATGAAAACGATGAAAACGGTCAAGCCGTTCAAAAGCTATAAGGGGATCACATCCATATAATCACACACACACACACACACACACACACACACACACACACACACACACACACACACACACACACTCGGGGCAGAAGAGATACTGCTACCGGGCGCGTCTCCCCGAGCGGATGGGAGAACGCTCGCTGTCCTTGGATGACACTTAATCTCTTAGTTGATGAGGTACAGCGGGTAGGAGCCAAGCAAAATAACCAAACAAAATACGCTCCCGTGGACAAAACTCCCCTTTAATGGGTTGGTCACACTAACTGACCTAGCAAGACGATCGTTCCCTGCTGTGACCCACTGGGAGTGACCGGAACCTCGTGTCGTAGTTTCCGACGATGCAGGCCACGGCTGATGTGAGCTTGCTCTGCCGAGGTGTAAGTTGCAGCAGTGGATCAGGAGCCAGCCACTTCGGGCCTTGATCAGGAAGTACACAGTGAGTGTTAGAGATCGAAATCTTCACCGCTCCGAGCGAGTCTAGTCCGTCCGTGTATTCCGGGACTGGCTAAGTGTCGGCTAGGCCTCAGGGAACTGGGGTAGGAGTACTATCTCGGAGGGTACACCCGTTCCTAGTTATGACAACCCGCTCCACTCCGTACGATGCGCTGGTGAATTTAAAAGTATGAGTAAAATTCAGGAAAACAACAATAGTGAAAACGGGCCTCATGCCCAACAAGCAGCGATTGACGCAAGCACTGAAATGAAGCGTTCGCAAGCGCTCAAACGCCTTGAAAAGCTGATCAGTGAGCTGAATGATTTCGTCCAACCAAAGGTCAACATTCACAAAGAGATAAAATCCAAGATGACTGGTGTAACTAACGCCCTTCAAAGGTTTGAGAGCTGGATGAGAAGTGGTGCTCATCATTGCAGCGCATTTCTCATGCTACACCGGAGAAAGCCTGTCAGGCTGTCCTCGTGACTGATGAAGCAATGGACACCGGAGCTGAAGGTGATGGTGAATCAGTCGCTGAAGACAAGGGTGAAACTGACACAAGGCCTGGAAAGAGAAAGGACCGAAACTCGCCAGAGCCAACCGATAAAGTCACAAAGAAGAAGGACTTGAAAAAAAGCCCTCTCCAACGACTGGCAGGGCAGGTCGACGAACCTAAGAAGACGACTGACTGGGAAAAAGTACAGTCTAAGAAGGAGAAGAGAAGGCTAGCTAGAGAGCAACTCCCAAAGCAACCGCCGAAAGAGCCCCGGCCGGAACCTAAGCGGAAGAAACCGCGAAAATGGACCAGGCCTGACGCTCTGATCATCCGTCCGGTCGAGAAGGAGAAGTACGCCGAAATATTGCGTCGTATAAAGCAGGCCGTCCCTGACAAACAGGTCCGCACAACCGTGGAAAAGATCCACAAAACCAAAACTGGGGACATGCTGATTACGCTTTCAAAGAAGAGTATCGACAAAGGCCAAGCCTTGCAAAAGACCATCATGGATATTCTTCAAAAAGAGGCCGAAGTAATCTGCAAAGGACCGCAGGAGACCATCGAGATCCGAGACATTGATGACATGACGAAGGAGCACATTCAGACTGCCCTGAAAACGGAAACCGGAGAAACTTGCGAAATACCACTAGAGGCTATCAAGATCCGTAAGGCCTACAGAGGTACGCAAACGGCTACAGTGACACTACCAGCAGCTGGAGCACAACAGCTACTGGAAGGAAGCGGCAAAATAAGGATTGGCTGGGTCAATTGCCGAATAAGAGCAACTAGAAGACCAGTCCAATGCTTTAAATGCTGGCACTTCGGACATGTTGGGTCCTAATGTAAAAGCCAAGTAGACCGGTCTAAACTCTGCATCAGATGTGGACAAGAAGGGCACCGTATCTCTGACTGTAAAAATCCTGCCAAGTGTGCAATATGTGCTGAGCAGCAAGGAGCAAAGGACGTGGCTCACCATGCCGGCACCCACAGGTGCCCGGTATTTCAGGAAGCGCTCCAGAAGTTGACGAACAAACAACCATGAGGATACTACAGCTCAATCTCAACCATTGTGAGGCAGCGCATGACCTGCTCATGCAATCCGTGCGAGAATTAGAGCTTGACTTGGTACTAATAGCAGAGCCATATAAACACCTGAGTACCCAACCCTGGGAATCTGATAGCACATCCAAAGCTGTCATCTGGTCATGTGGCAAGCTCCCTTTCCAAAATGCAGTCGACAACAGCAATGCCGGCTTTGTAGCAGTATCAGTAGAGGGCATCCGCTTCTATAGCTGCTACGCACCACCTAGCCTCTCCATTGTTGACTTCACTGATTTCTTGGATCGACTAACTGAAAATGCGAAGCAATACCATCCAGTAGCGATAGCCGGAGACTTCAACTCCTGGGCAGTTGACTGGGGCAGCAAACATACCAACGCACGAGGGAAAGCACTACTAGAGGCCTTTACTACACTAGATGTAGTTTCGCTCAACAGTGGTGATACGCCGACCTACACCAAAGGTGACGCAAGCTCAATTGTAGACCTCACTTTTGTCAGTAATAGCCTTGCTAGAGGTGACTACAACTGGAAAGTGTTGGACATCTACACTTCCAGCGACCATCATGCGATATTCTGGGAAATATCAAACGACCAGAACCTCAAGAGACCAATCAAGCAGTCTAACATCGTTGGTTGGAAGGTGAAATCTTTTGACCCAGAAGCATTGCTAATAGCCCTCGATGGTGATCCGATCAACACTGGATGTGCAGAACAACATACTAAGGACCTGATGAGGAGAGTAACACATGCTTGTGATGCAAGTATGCCTCGTAAACGTGGCATAAATTCGAGACCTTCGGTGCATTGGTGGAACGACCACATCAGCGTCCTCCGTAAAGAGTGTCATAGAAAGAGAAGAATCTCCCAGCGCGGCTATCAACGGCTCAACTCAGTGGAGCTGATCGCAGAGTACAAAAAGGCGCGTCGTGAACTGAATAAAGCCATCAAAGAGAGCAAAAGAAGATGCTGGAAAGAGCTTATATACGAGGTGGATAAAGACGTGTGGGGTAGGCCTTATAAGGTGGTTATGACCCACCTGAAAAAACAACAAATGCCATCACCTACGTGTCCTCAACTTCTTCAAAAAATCGTCACTGCACTGTTCCCACAGCAACGCAACTTCGATTACCAGTTGGCGCCAGGCGAACTGGACGACATTCCACCTATCACTGAAGAAGAACTGCTGGAGGCCTGTAACCGTGTAGGGAATAATAAAGCGCCGGGATTGGACGGAATCCCTAATATAGCCTTGAAAACCATCATAAAGGCAGCTCCAACATTATTCCTCGACGCTTATAATGCATGCCTCAAGGAGGGGACTTTTCCTCGTAAGTGGAAACAGCAACGATTGGTACTGTTACCTAAAGGGAAGAAACCACCAGAAGAACCGTCATCTTACCGACCACTTTGCATGCTAGATACGGCGGGTAAGATATTTGAGCGCATAATTCACCAGAGAATTGAAGCAGTATTCGACCCACTCCTGGCAGACAATCAGTATGGATTCCGGAAAGGACGATCAACCCTGGACGCAATCAAACAGGTTGTTGATACGGCCAAGGAAGCAATCGCAGGAACCAGATGGAAAGGCGGAACGAAGAAGTATTGCCTGGTGGTGACACTAGACATCAGAAACGCCTTCAACTCCGCCAATTGGAAATGCATCATGCAGGCCCTCCAAGAGAAGAATGTACCAGAATACCTGCTTAAGATCGTAGCAAGCTACTTTAACCCTTTCACGGTCGATTCGGACTGAGTCGTACTTTTTCTCCCGGAGTGGGGATAGCCAGTCGCGTGAGCGGACTAACTCCCGCCACCAGATTTTCGTGCCCGCCGCGTGCTCACTCAGGACCGTATTTATTGTTTTTATAGCTTTACCGTGTAAATTATTAATGAGGTTATTGTTTTCATTTAAACTCTCGAAGCAAGAAGAAAAATTCTTAAATCGAGAAATTTTTCTTGAACCAAGAATTATATCTTGACTCAAGAAATTCTTTTTCTTCAAAATAGTGTTCTTGGTTTAAGATTCTTGCTCTTGAGTCAAGTTAAATTTTTTATCACTGTACAAAGTTTTATTACATAAAAAAATTAAAGAATATTCATAACAAATAAATTATAATTTCTGTACCAACAAAGTTGATAAGTAAAAAAAAAAACATTTGTTTAACATTTTCTTGTCAGAGAGTTATTTTTTAAGAACCTTTACTATACGCCCCTGCGCTCCGCTCACTGGATTGCGTGCAGTCCCCTTGCCCCGCGAGTAGGAAAAGAGTGGGAGAAACGCCCAGAACCGTGAAAGGGTTAAAAACAGGGTCCTGAAGTATGACACGAAGAACGGTCCGAGAGAGTATGATATTACTGGAGGGGTACCACAAGGTTCAGTTCTAGGCCCGCTCCTGTGGAACATTATGTATGACGGTCTATTAAGACTAACTCTGCCAAGAAACGTCAAACTCGTAGCATATGCAGATGACGTAGCCGTAGTGATCGTTGCCAAACACCTTGACGAGATAAATCATATGTTCGATCTCACTTTTGAGCACGTTAACCGGTGGATGGACGCAGTGAACCCGCAACTGGCGCAACACAAGACTGAGGCAGTACTTATTACCAGCAGAAAAGTGGTAGAGACCATTAAGCTGAAAGTCGGCGAACAAGAAATCACATCACAACCTTATATCCGATATTTGGGAGTGATGCTTGATGCCCGGCTCAACTTCAAGCAGCAAGTGGAACATGTCAGTGCCAAAGCGTCAGTAGTGAGGGCTAGTCTCGCACGACTGATGCCGAACGTCGGAGGCCCAAAACAGAGCAGGAGGCTATTATTGTCATCAGTAGTCACATCGGTGCTCACTTACGGAATATCCATTTGGGCCGACGCATTAAAGACGCAAGAATCATGGAGAAAGGCTGGATCAGTATATCGACTGAGTGCCCTACGAGTAGCTAGTGCCTTCCGCACTATATCAGAAGAAGCAGTGTGCGTCATTGCTGGAACCCTACCTCTTAGAGTTCTAGCAGAGGAAAGACGGGCCCTTTACCAACGAAAAAGGTCAACTGCACTGATCCCTGAAGAACTTAGAATTGAAGAACGGCAGAAGAGCATAGGCCGATGGCAACTACAATGGGATGCTGCAGAGAAGGGTAGGTGGACGCACCGTCTCATACCTCGGATCGACATTTGGCTTAACCGGAATCACGGTGAGGTCAATTACTATCTTACGCAGATGTTGTCGGGACATGGGTGTTTTCGAGAGTATCTACACCGCTTTAAGCACGATGACTCTTCGGAGTGCCCGTCCTGCCCAGGAGCTGCTGAAGACGCGGAGCACGTCTTCTTTGTATGTCCTCGTTTCGATCCACAGCGTGAAGAACTGGAGAGGATCCTAAACCAGAGAATGCAACCAGATTCACTAGTGGAAGCAATGTTGTCATCAGAAGCTGCCTGGAACGCTACTAACACGTTTGCAACAGAAGTCCTTAAAGACTTGCGTTCCACCGAAAGAAAAAGAGCAAATAGCAGAAGATAGAAGGAAGGTAGTTAACACCTTAGCCACCAGAAGGAAGAGCAGTAGCTAGATCCTCCCTTCACGAAGTAATGCCTGACGGCGGTTTCCATGAGGGATTAGAGGAAAGAAGGAAAAGGGGTTTAGGGTTTAGTGGGTAGGGGCGTTAGTGTCGAGTTTTAGTATGACGCTGCGTCGAGTCGCCACATATCCAGGCCAAACAGCTATGCCTAGAATCCGTAAAAAGGATTCCCCCCCCTAAAAAAAAAAAAAAAAACACACACACACACACACATACACACACATACGGACATCATCGCGAAAATATTCAGGGAAGCTTCCTAGAACTTTAAAACCTCGAGATCTGGTGAAAACTCGATTTTCGAAAAACGGGGTAAAACCAATAACTTCCCGATTTTTTTTAATTTTTAATTTTCTTAGCGGGAAGTTAAAAAAGAGCAACTACAAAAATTTGATATCTTTTGAACGGGTGATCAAATAAATCTCAAAATTGTCTAGGAAGTGTTTCCATATAAGAACTGAAAAATATCAAAAAATTGAATTTAACAATGAAAAATGATCAAAAAATCCCTGTTTAGATCACTAATATATATTCACATCCAAATTTTGAGCCTGAATAAAGAGATATTCAATATTTTTTACAGGAATCAATGGAACAGTGGATGAAAGCACTAGCTTGCGCCAGTTATGACTATATAAAACTCATGGTAGCGGAACTTCAAAGACAATTGGACTTAGCTGCAAAAGAAAGCTTGAAAGGTGTCTCGGAATCTGAATTACCAAAACCGCCTCCAAGAATGCGACATAACCCGTTCAATAGACCTGAGTTTCATAAAAGATCTCAAAGTGTGAAATCAGCGCCCGGAAGAACAGAAAATATTCCTAGAAATAAAGTTTCATTTCGAGAACTACATAATTCCTATGGTCGACGAGTACTTGCCGATATAAACGATTGGAGACACCTGAAAAAGTGTGCGGATATGCCATTAATATCCCTTTAATATATATACGAATGAATCAATTATATTTAGAGAGTTATCATAAAATGTGCATGGTTTGTCATATTCTTCCTTAGTATTTTTTTAAGGATATTTTTTTCTAAATTGGCATAGTTTAAAGAATCATATATAGCAGTTGGAATAAAATGTTTATAATATTTTTTAGTTAACTATTACGGATTTGAGAATGATAATAAATAATAATATTTATCCAAAAAGTATGCTGTATTTAAAATATATTTTTTCTTATTCGTTTACATATTTCAATACCTGTTCGTATAAATTATTTATTTAAAAGAAAATACTAGGTTTCTATTCATTTTTAACAACCAAGAACAACGATTTGAGGCCAATTTAATTACCCGTGCACAATTAGATCTAAGAATTGGTGAAGTCCGATCATTTACAACATATGATTAAAACCACGAGAAAAACTACCAATCATAATGATGAGCGAGCTACTGGCAGATTATGTCTATTTCACTTCTATTGAAACATTTTTCAATTATATACTGTTTGTCTTTTTTGGCTTTCACGAAATTTGGGCTTGACCGCTAACTTCGAAATTTTTTATTATTATTATCAGCCAAAAATTCAAAAGAACTCGTGTTTCACTTAGATTTCATAGAAATATATTTCATTGCATCTGTCCTGATAAAGGAACTTTTGAAGAATTTTGTCATACAACGACTCAGCTCGTCAAGCTGATTCAAAAAATTTACATAGTTCTAAAGTTTATATATATACTGAAAAAAAAAAAAAAAAATTAATTTGAATCAAGACATAAGTTCTTGAACCAAGAAAATAATTTTTAAAGGTTTTACTGTCTTGAATAAAGACGAAAAATTCTTAAATCAAGTAAAGAAAACTTTACTTAAACTAGAAATATTTGATAGTTCAAGAATTTTTCTACTGAAATCAGAAAAATAAAGTTCTTCAAAGTTGTTTAATTGATTCAAGTAAATTTTTTTTTGTGCATATATTTATATTCCCTAACGATAATATTTGAAACTTTCCACCGTTTTTCTTTTTTTTTAATTTTCCGCAATGAAAATGAATGATTTTCAAAAATTAAGTCGTTTTTGGTTTTCTCAAAAATGAAATTTTCAAAAAAATGTTTTTTTTTTGATAACTTTTGAACTATTGTATCGATCGATTTCAAAATTTAATCAACTTTTAATTTTCAAAAACAAGATTGATTGCTGCAAACCGCAAATATTGTCGAGAAATTTGGAAAAAAGAGTTTCTTTCAAGTAGCCTAGAAATTATTTTTTGGATTGTTTTAAATGTAATAAGTTTAATACTATTTATTCCTGAAAAATTTCGTTGATTGCCGCCAAGCTTGTAAAAATCACTTGATTCATTCGTAAGATGTTTAATTTTGAAAATAGGATATTACTCACCTAGGGCAGGAAAGTAAGAAATGTCTCAGATCACATGTAAGTCGAAGCCTCGGCCAACAATTACATGTGATTTGAGGCTTTCTTATTTCCTGCCCGTGGTGAGAATACTGTTTTTCACCTCGACGGAGGCGGAAAGCGGCATTTTCGTTTAGCGCTGCGGGAGGAAAATTGACGCTTTCCGCCTGGAGGGGAGGAAAATTTTTTTAATATAATTCTGCAATTCTTAATCAGATCGGATTTCTTTCTGAGTATTTTAGTAAGGCTATCTTAACTGCGCTAAATGTTGCCAAGCATTTTTTAATCGGTTGATTTGTTCGAAAGTTATTAGTTATTATTATTTTTAATTTCGTCAGTATAAAATTAATTGAAATTAACAGGCGAGACCAGTGATTGCAGTTTCAATCGGTTTAGCGAAACGAATGGAAATTTTGAAAAAACGTTTTTAGAGATGATCGATAATTTAATAAACTATTTCACCACAAAGCGTTTTTTTCAAAAATTTCATTCGTTTCGTGAAACCAATCGAAACTGCAATTGCTCTGCTGTTGGGAGTGCGACAGAGATAGTTTCGTTGAACTCCGTGAGAGCAAAGCGAGAAAAAGATGGTTTCGACTGTTAAAAAAAAATTTTTTGTCAATATGACAGTAAGTTTTCACTAGTAACCTATAATTAATACTTATTACATTTTTGCTAAATTAAAAAGTATTAAAATTTTAAATAAAGACTTTAGTGACTGAACATTCTTAGAATTATTACTGTTTCGGTGGTGATGAATTTTATTCATTATTACTATCCCTTGAAAATTGATGTGTTTTATTTTACTTAGATTCTTCTTCAAGTTAATTTTTAGGAGAGAATAAAGCAACGGGCCCACCCTATGATATAAATGATCCATAAATCATCAAGCGCGTCCAAGCCTGAATTTTTAAATAATAAATATATAAAAACGTACCAAGATCCATGATAGAACTTTTATACGCTTTTGACCTCTTCGAGCCCAAAAGTCTACTTTATATTCAGTAAATTTAGCTTGTTAAGGAGAGCTTTATAAAAATTCTCAGAAAGAAATTCAAGCTGATGAAGAATTGAATAATTTTTCAACAGCCATATTTTTTTTTTTTTTTAATTGAATTAAATACCTTACAAACCGATTGACCGATTTTTAAAAACTGGGCGGCGTTCAACACAGTTTTTCGAACACTGAGCGTGTTCAGCCGAACTAAGTCCTGAGTAAACTTAGTAAGATATGTATTGAAACACTAAATTTTTCAATCTTAAAAAATTTAATTCCTTAGCCCACTAAACCTCGCGGATAAGAGAATAGTCGCCTAAGTTTCATAAAAAGTTTTGGGATCCACTGCTCTTTGGAATATTCCGCTTCCGTATGAATGTCGGTATTTTGTTTAATAGAAAAGGTCTAGACAAAAGTTCTCGCGCGTGCCAGTTAACTTGCTTTAATTACTTACAAATTTGACTGCGAAGATGACCCTTTGTCCTTGATTGACCCTTTTGATTGACGAGATTGGTCGAAATAGTTGTGTGGTGTTGTTTCAATAATGATATATAGTAGTATTAACAATGAACTAAATTTTATTGCACAATTATTCACTTGTGTTATAATTTTATGAATAACTTGGTAACGCAACTTAATAGAATATTGATAATAAAGAGAACATACACTTAATAATAGAAATATACGTGGTTTAACAATAATTGTGGTGAATTATCACCTAATATGAACTGATAATATTAATAAAAGTAGTATAAGATTTTATAATAATTAATAATAGATTTTATATATGATTTTGGTGAGTAATCACCGAATAGTAGTAATAGTGGTAATAGTGGTAATAGTGGTAAGATTGATTAAGAAATATCTAGCGTGGTGGTTGACACCGGGGGATAGATCGAAGTAGCGATCACCGCTCAAGTTTTTAGGTTCGTAGCTGATTTTTCCCTCCTCGTGTCGTCTTGTGACGTCACGGGGCTGCACATTAATTTAGCTAGTGTCGGTAACGAAAATTTCGGGTGATAGTTCGCTAGGCTGGTAACATCGGGACATTTTGTAGTGTCTCAGTATAGTATAGTAGTGTTGTGAATCCGAAAGGATTGATCACAACGCTCTCTATATATTAATATAGAATTACTTATAAAAAAGATGGCTGCAATAAATGACAGCGGGAAAAACCCAGGAAGATTTAAAATACATGTATTTTATTTGTAACTAGCTGTTACCCGCCCGCTCCGCTAGGCGCTTTATAGAATTGTATTTTTAGATCTAGATTTGAAATTTAATTGGATGTTTTTGACTTGCACAGATTCCAAATTCCATCAAATTGGTCTGCATATTTTGTCTACATGACTATTCTAGCTAAAATTCATTGTAACTTTCAATGTGCAATCACTATAACATTCCCGTGGCTTTTTTCCAAAAATGAATATTAATTGACACGAAGAAAAAAAAATTTAAATGAGCATTGTAAGTTTTAGTTAAAGTAATTGCAGGTCTCATAAGTGAAGATGAAATCTGCCTAGCTTAAATTGTGACGAATTTCGCTGTTAATTAAAATTTCTTCCGTAACATCAATTATACCTAGAAAATTATTTGTAATTGTTTTTTACGAATTTTCTTAAAATGAGTAGCCAAATTTTTTTTCTATATATCATGTGTTTAGAAAATGCAATGCTTTTAATCTGTTACATTTTTGCGATCCCGTAATAAGAACAATTCATCGGTTATGTGATCAGCAAAAAAAAATGTATGTAAAATTCTTAGTCGACTTTTTTGTCGCTGCCAAAGAGACGATTGTTGTAAGAAAATATCACTATTAAGATAGAAAAATATTTAAATCCGTTGACCTTGGAGGCCATCCCGGTATTTGCCTGTATCTCTTCAGATTCTATCAAATTGTATATTTGTAGGAACTGTATTTAAAGAATATGAATTTTTTGACAATTACTACTCCCGCACTTCTATGTAGGGGAGGAATTTCGTGAGATCCTATTCGAGATAATTTCTACATTATAAATAAATGATTTCAACAAAACTTCGAGTCTATAAAAACTATCGATTGGAAATGAGAAATTTTCATTGTTAACGCCCCCACCATCCCTTTTGGGGTTAGAATTCGAGAAAATCCATTCTCAGCTGAACATAACATCGTACACGAAGATTCCTACCATATTTAGAATCTGCAGGAGTTACAGTTTGGAAAGTAAAATTGTAGATTTTAACACCCACCCCCGCAATCCCTATCGGAAGTAGAATTTTTTGGGATCCGTTTTGAGATGATCTCATGACAAATGAAAAATTCCTACCTAATTTCATGTTTGTAGAAGTCAGAGTTTGGAAATGGAAATTTGAAATTCTAACACCCACCCCCGCAATCCCTATCGGAAGTAGAATTTATTGAAATCCGTTTTGAGACGATCTATACATTACAAATAAAAAATTCCTACCAAATTTACGCCTTTTAGAAGCTATATTTTGGAAATTAAGATTTTTTTTGGTCAACACCCACCCTAGCAATCCTTATTGGGGGTGATTCGTCGTAAAATCCGCTCTTAGATTATTTCTACATCACATAGAAGATTCTTACCAAATTTGGAGTCCATAAGAGCTATAGCTTGGAAATTAAAAATTTTAATTGTGAACATCCACCCCCGCAAACTCCTGTGAGGTATCTTAAAATTCGTTCGTATATTATCTCTACATCTCTTAGAGAAAATTCCTACCTAATTGGAGTCTGTAGGAGCTATAGCATGAAAATTAAAAATTGTCATTGTTAATACCCACCCCCACAATCCGTATTGGGAGTAGGCTGTCATTAAATCCACTCTTGAATCATTTATACATCACATAGAGCAGATTCTTACTAAATTTGTAGCCTATAGGAGCTACGGCTCGGAAATTTAAAATTTTCATTATTAACACCCACCCCCGCAACCTCTTGTGGAGTAGGATATCGTTAAATTCGTTTATAAATTATTTTTACATCACTTACAAAAAATTCATACAAAATTAGGATTCTCTAGGAGCTATAGCTTGGAAATTTTAAATTTTCATTGTTAACGCCCACCCCCGCAATCCATATTGGGAGTGGATTGTCATAAAATCCGCTCTTAGATCATTTCTACATCACATATAGGAGATTCCTGCCAAATTTGGAGTCAATAGGAGCTATAGTTTAAAAATGGGAATTTTCCATTGTCAACGCCCCCGCAAACCCCCTTGTAGGTGGAATTTCGTAAAATCCGTTCTTAGCTGACCTTTACACGGCGAAAGGAATATTCCTACCAAATTTCAAGTCTCTAGGTCTTATAGTTCCAGAGATATCGTGATGAGTGACTATCTATATCTATAGAAAGTCTCCTATATATATATAGATAGATAGTATCGGTAAGAAAAATAAGAATCTTTAAAAAAATTATAAACCTTTCTATTTTAAATTCTATTGTTAACTATGGGAAATTTTCTATCATAAATTTTAGGGTATAGACGAATTTATAATTACCGGAAATTCTCAAGGAAAAACTTATAAAAACTTTTAGTACTGTCCAGTTAGTTTAGACATGCTAAGAAAAAATTTCTTTGTTAAAATAAACCTACGTTAATTGTAATGGTCACTTAGGATAAGATGCCGAACGTTTTGGAAATACTCTTTACAATGCTGGGAAAACCCGGAGATCTTTATTTATTACTCTTTTTATTATCATAATCCCCTAAGTAACTTATTTTCCAAAACGTTCGCTTAAAAAAGGGATTGCTCGAGTACTCAAGACTAGGTCATAAAAACCAAGCATCCATGCGGGTTGCATATAGTCTGAGAATGTCGAGTCGCCGTGACGTCATCGCAGCATAGTCCCATTTTTGCCAACTCGAGAAGGGATGCTTGCCGAAGACAGGAGTCGCAGAGGCGCACGCAACTACCCTCACTACCCTCTGGGACTCTCCCACTCCAAAGGTACGAACATCTCAAGCAGAGGAGTCGAAAACCAAGGAACAAGAAGAGACTTATCAAAAAGCAAGACTGTAGTACACTACGCAAATTTTCCTTTTTCGAAATTATTGTCGGTACTTTTTATTTTGTAACCTATCGAATAATTAATAATAGATTTGCGCGCAAGGCAAATCTAAATTAAACTAAAATAATCTGAGCGTTTTAAATTCATTAAATATTTATATAATTTATTTTAAATTATTCAAATTTAAATCTATTCTCCCGCCTTAATCTATTTACTGCGAGTTGAACGCCCTACCGCGTTCCAACGGGCGAATTAAAAGAACTCAATAAATTTACTATAGCCAATTTGGGGCTATACAACAGTAGATAGATATATGTATAGCAAGTAATGCTTTGACTATACTTAGGCTAACTAAGTTTACTCAGGACTTAGTTCGGCTGAACACGCTCACTAATAGTTTGCTTGTAACTTTAAAAACGATATGAGAAGAAACATTGAAATTATTTGAAAAAAAACATTTTTTTCCAAATTTTTTGATAACGATATTTACTAAACCAATCGACCGATTTTGATGAGGTTCGCGGCAGTTGACGCAGTTATTTAAGTACAAAAAGATTATTCCTTATTTGCTGAACGATCCAAGCAGAAATTTTGAACTAGTGTAATAAATTCACTTTTGCACGCCTTATAAGCGGAGCGTTGAGGTGATGCTCTACTCTCAACATTTCAAAAACACCGGTCTTCCGAAATTTAAAATGACTTTTTTTGAAATTTTTCGACGATTTTCTCTTGAATAATTGAACCGACTTAGACGCGATTTGTCGAAATCATTGTTGTTTTTTGTGATTGAGAGCTAATTAGATTTTGGAATCAACCGATACATTAGTTTAAAAGTTATTCCAAAAAATCATTTTTTTTTAGTTTTATTTTTGATATTTCTCAAAATCTACTGAGCCGAAGTGATTTAAATTTACACGAAATTTAATGGCAAAAAAACTCTTTTGAATGCCGTAAACCGCATTTCAATCGATCAAGCCGCTCAAAAGTTATAAGGAGAGTTTACACACACACCCACACATACGAAGGGACATTCCCGTAGGAATGGTCAGAATAGCTTTCTAGGACCCCAAAACGTCGAGATCTGACGAAAACTCGATTTTTGAAAACCGAGGTGAAACCAATAACTTCCTGATTTTTTGGAAATCATTAATTTTCATAGTGGGAAGTTAAAATAGTATATTACACACCTAGGGAAGTAAAGTAAGAAATGTCTCAGATCACGTGTAATTGTCGGCCGAGGTGAAATCGAGGTTGACAAACATGTGATCTGAGGCTTTTTCTTATTTACTTCCCATGGAGTGTATACTATTTTTTTGCTCGACGAAAGCAGGAAGCGACACTTGCGTTTAGCGCAGCGGGCCGAAAGTTGACGCTTTCTGCCCGTCAAGCAAAAAACCATCTACTGTTCACTATAAGAATCATGGAAAAGATAATCCGAACAAAAACAGTTTTACTGTAAAAAAATCACGCCAAGTCCACGTTCATAAGACTATTAAGAAAAAAAAATTTTATTTCTTTACAAAAAGATATAAAATAAAAAATTAAAAAATCCAAGTAACCGATATGGTTGTATATGATTTTCGGAAATTAAAAAAAATTTTGTTGTAAATTTAAAAATTAAAAGAAACAATTTTGGAACGTATTTAGTGTGCGTGGTTACGAAAAATTTCACTTTTTATGAAATTCCTAAAATCTATCTACTAGGACTTTTAAAAAAAAATTGAAGTACACAATGACGCACACCAAGTACGTTCTAAAATTTTTTCTTTTAATTTTTAAATTTACAACAAATTTTTTTTTAATTTCCGAAAATCATATACAACCATATCGGTTACTTGGATTTTTTAATTTTTTATTTTATATCTTTTTTCATATAACCTGCATTGAAAATGTAAGTTTCAATGCCTGTTGAGCCAACCGAAATTAGACAATTTCAGACCAATGCGACTGTGCCGGGCAGGTATCAATTATTTCTTCCCAGCTTTATTTTCAATCCTATCAATTGTTTGTTTATTTTATACCTTTATAATTGTCATTCTAACCGTTAACTGTATTGACATCTCATAATTCTGTTATTAAGCATAAATAAGAATGATAAAAGAAAACTTGTCAATTTACGAATAATGTTTGGTAAAAAATAAACTATTACTTTCTATTTTATTATGTTTCATAATAAAATGGTATTTTCGCTGTTCGTCTGAAACTATCTAGTTCTGGTTGGCTCCAGACATTAAAACTAGCATTTTTAATGCAATTTATATGAAAAATATAATGTGTGACGCGGGGTGAAACACGATTTCAGACCGAGTGATGCCAGCCCTCGCTTCGCTCGGGCAGGCAACTTCACTCTGGTCTGAAATCGTTTTGTTTCATCCCTAGTCACACAATATACTATTG
Source organism: Cotesia glomerata (assembly GCF_020080835.1). Taxonomy (NCBI): domain Eukaryota; kingdom Metazoa; phylum Arthropoda; class Insecta; order Hymenoptera; family Braconidae; genus Cotesia; species Cotesia glomerata. The sequence continues at coordinate 11,641,312 of NC_058162.1, forward strand.
TAAAGAAATAAATTTTTTTTTTCTTAATAGTCTTATGAACGTGGACTTGGCGTGATTTTTTTACAGTGAAACTGTTTTTGTTCGGATTTCAGTATTTTTTGTAATTATAATAAAAATTGACAATTTTAATTTAATACATTTCCGGTGGCAAACTATCCCCTTTAAGCTATAGTTCATGTAAAAGTTATTCTTGCGCTGCCTGGCGTGTGTAATTGCAAGCTGTCAAATATCTTTGTTTCACTGTAGTTTCCCATCAGGGAAGGGCCCGTAAAATACTTAACGTATTATACTTAGTTTTATACATGTATAATACACGTAAATTACCGGTTGGGTTTCTTACGTGACGTATTTTACGTTAGGTATTTCAACACCATCTACCGAACTTTTGATGAACTTAAATTAGTAAATAAATAAATATAAACTAAAAATTTATCATTATTAACCTAATATTTAATTAAATTGAAGTTTTTACATTAATAATTCATAGAATTATAATATCATAAAGAAAAAAATATGCAAAGAGGAGGTCGACCGAAGCACAGTTTTTGGGAAGAAGGAGAATTTCAGCGTATTCGTGAAAACGGAAAACAAGTTGCATCATGTGTAAAGTGTAAAAAAATAATGAATAATACCGCTGAACAACGATTGAAGAGTCACAGGTTAATTTAATCTTAGTCTCAATTTTTTTCTAATTTTCTATGATTTAAAATTATTAAACTATAAATTTATTTTATAGGAAGTCGCGTATTTGGGAAAACTCTGATTCAATTTCTGAATCTGAAGATAACTGTAATATAACATTGTCTAAAAAACGAAGAAATCTTTAAGTAACTTTTTTTATAGTAATAATTTATCATTTGATCTAATTCAAGATCTTTATTTTAAAAAATTTTGTAAAATATTACGGCCTGCATATGAAGTCCCTAGTGAAGTTAAGTTATCGACAACTTTACTTGAAAAAGCTCACGATAAATTTACTGATCGTAAACTAAACTTGAAGGAGAAAAAAGGAACATTATTATTTTGTAAAAATGTTGTTCAAACAAGTGGCTTAGAGATTATTGCTATAACAAGAACTGGAAATGATACATTATTTCTAAAGTCTTGGATCTTGGGAGAAGAAAGTGATTATATAAGTAATTATTTGCAAATGATTAACGAGTCAAGCTCGATCGCACTTAAAAAGTATTATATATCAGTGTATGCTGTGATATCATTTATAAACATACCAAAAAATAATCGTATTCTTGATTCCACATCAGCATCGTAACTTCCATCGGAATCTATATCTATGTGGCACTTTAATTGTCATTTAGAAACTGTCGATACACTTATGCAGCAATTCACGATGATTCTTTAGAAATCAAAATTAATCGTCTGTTAAACGCTATAAAAAGTACTGATGTTGAAAAAGAATTAGTAAAACGAGGTGGAGATACTCTATCAGCTGTCAAACAAGATGCTCAGTTTTTATACTATTCCAAATTATCGGTATGTCTTAATAATTTACCTCTCCTACGTCAAATTCTTGGTGAAGGATTGGGAAAGTTTAACCGAGAAACGACATTGTACATATTCGATGATGTATTTGAGAATAATTTAAAAGAATCTGTATCAGTATTCGATTTTCTTTCAAAATTTATAACTAGAAATAGTGGAAATGATTTTAATATTGCTGACGCCATCGAGGATTGGTTTAAATTAAGATTACTGATAAAAAATGATTATTTTTAGACATCATTGACAATGAATTAAAAAAAATCATTACTCCCCAGGCGTTGACGGCAAATTTTTTGCATCCATTATATAGAGGTAGTTATTTCATGAAAATTAGTAAATATAGTAATATAGTTTATGAATTTTTGATTGATGAACTAGATGATACAGGATTGCAGGAATTAGAGTGTTTTAAAAATTCTAAAGGTTTATTTGTAAAGTTAATTACTAAATCTACCTGTTCAAAAACTTTTTGGAGTATATAGCTTCAGAACAAAATCCAAATCTTAGTATGTTGGCTCAATCATTATTAAAAATACCAGCATGTACGATAAAATTTAATCAGTATGACTTAGGTAAAAACTTACCAGAAAAATTAGTTCCTAAGTTCACTGGTGTTTTTTATAATCTTAAATTTATGAATGCTAATTAACAAAGAATATAATATATAAATTTTCAATCATTAAATATATTATACAGGTATAGGAATTATTATTAAACAATTAGATTGTTATATTGAATGTTTGTTTCAACCTATGAAAGACCTGTAATTTTAAATCATAATTAGTATATTTACATTTTATAAACTTGTAAATAGCAATTTAATTATTTATATTTTTCTGTGATCAATTAAAACAACTTATCTAAGGATTATATTATATACAAGACATCTTATAAGCAAATTTTAATTGTTACTCAACAGTCATTAAAATTAAATGAATGAAAATCTGTGATCAAAGTAACTTATTATTATAATTATTTTACTGTGGTAAATTAAAAAAGTTATTCTATTTATTAAGTTAGCTTATAAGCAAATTTTAATTGTTACTTAAAAATTATTAAAATTAAATTAATGAAAATCTGTGATCAAAGTAACTTATTATTATAATTATTTTACTGTGGTAAATTAAAAAAGTTATTCTATTTATTAAATTAGCTTATAAGCAAATTTTAATTGTTATTTAAAAAATGAAAATCTGTGATCAAAGTAACTTATTATTATTATTATTTTACTGTGGTAAATTAAAAAAGTTATTCTATTTATTAAATTAGCTTATAATCAAATTTTAATTATTTTTTAAAAATGATCAAAATTTGATAAATAAATAACTGAGATTTGAGTTCTTACTAATTTCTGTGATTAGATTAATTTATTGATCTCAGTTTATGATCAAATTACAAACAAATTCTAAACGTTATGTAACAATAATATTAAAACAAATATGTAAGAATAATCAATAAATACCAATTTAAATATGGTAATTATTTACGTATGTATTTGATTTGTTTTTATAATAAAAATTTTCATAGAAAGTAGAAATAAACTTTGTTCTGGATACATGATATTTTACGAATTTATTTCATCCTTTTACTGATAATTTATAATTAAGAAATCATTATTCTGGAAAATTTTTATTAAAAATATATTTGATGTGAATTTCAACTTTACTAATAAACACAACAATAAAATTATTTACAACACAATTTTTATTTCTTCAAGTATATAACTAAATTAATTATCATTGTAAATTTTATAATAATACATACACATTACACAATATATATATTTTAAATACTCATTTCGAATTTCCAGAACTCATTTTCAATGTATAATAAATGTCGATTAACTTTTCTGAACGTTCGGGTGTTAAACGATTTCGAAGACAAGAATGAACAAATGACCAGTTTGAAAATAATCTTTCAATTTGTGCTGATGACGATGGAATGTTAATCAATTGTTGAGCTGATTGAGAAATTACTGGGTATGAGTTTTCGGCCATTTGCCAAAATAATTTTGGAGGGACATTTCCTTTTTTCAGTAATGATTCAAAAATTCCAACTTTATTTTCATAAGCTTCCATATCATGATAAGATTCATTTAATTCATTCCTTATAAATTCAATAGCTTGAGAATAATATTTATCGGTATGACGAAACTGTTTTCCTTGATAATCTGTATGCAATAAATTCGCTGCTAATAAAATTGGAGTCAATACTTTGTCAATGCGTTTTTGGACAATTTCTTGAATTTTTTCATTCTCAGTCGGAACGTTTAATTTCATCCACTTTTCAGCTGCATCAGGTAAAGTAAAATTTGACTGTTGACATTTATTAATTAATGAACAAACTGGATCAGATAAAACGATGAAATCTTGTAATTTTGTTATTAAAGAATCATCGGAAATCTGATCATTCAAAGTAATCAATTTTTATTTCTCTTGTTTTTTTGATTTTGTAAAAGACGGATTGTTTAATTTATTACTGATCATTTTTTTCATTATATCTAAATTTTTTAAGCAACACCGAAACGCATCACGATAACTGCACCAACGAGTTTTGCAAGCCAATTTAATTTTTGTTCCTCCGTTTTCTATTATCTCTCGTTCTAAATTAGAAACTTTGAATGTACGTAAAATGGTATTTATAGATTCTGCAAATGATTTATCAATAAGGTCCTTGGCAAGTAAATTTCCATGATGACTGCTGCATCCTGCATGCCATAAATTTACAGCTTTACCTATTGCTGTCATAACTGGAGCGTTATCAAAAACTACGGCATAGATGGTTTTATTATAATTTGTTTTGGCTATTTCGACAGCTTCTTTAATAACTTTAGTTAATTGTTGTGTATCTTCAGATAACAATGTGAAATTCCAAGAGTTTAAAAAAAAACTTGGTTCATTTGCTGTATGAATAATACATACAACATTTTTAGTATTTGCAACCGAATTTTTCCAACCATCTATCACTATTACTCCTTTTGACTAATCCATTTTTGTGTGTTCACTTGAAATTTTGCTGAGTAATTTATTTAACAACGTATTGGAGAGAGTTTTTCTGCATGGCAGATGATAGTTCGGATTTAACGACTTAACAAACTCTTTAAACGGAATTGATTCAACAATACTAAACAGAAGATTGCATCCTACGAAAAATTTCACAAGTTTTTCATCAATAGTTGATAAATCACTCCTACTATTTGATGAAATGCTTGAAGTCGCTTTAGATTGATTATCAAATGAAATATCAGCTGACCTTTCTTCAGAGGATCTACTTAGCACCTATAGAAATGTAAAGAAATATTTATTCAAAATAAAAAAAAATTTGTTTTTTTGAAAATATTCACTGAGAAAAAAAATACTTTTACTCAATTAACAATTTCTTGGTTCAAGAAATTCGATGAGATTAAATATTCTATTATTTTTAATTACTAATTTCTGAAGAGAAGAGCATCAATATTTATCTTTGGATAATAGATAAACAAGAGAATAGGTTTATTTAAATTAAGTAATAGTATATTACACACCTAGGGAAGTAAAGTAAGAAATGTCTCAGATCACATGTAATTGTCGGCCGAGGCGAAGCCGAGGTTGACAAACATGTGATCTGAGGCTTTCTTATTTACTTCCCGTGGAGTGTATACTATTTTTTTGCTCGACGAAGGCAGAAAGCGGCACTTTCGTTTAGCGCAGCGGGCCGAAAGTTGACGCTTTCTGCCCGTCGAGCAAAAATAGTATATTTCTTACCTAGGGCAGGAAAATAAGAAATTTCTCAGATTACATGTAATTGTTGACCGAGGCGAAGCCGAGGTCGACAAACATGTGATCTGAGGCTTTCTTATTTCCTGCCCGTGGTGAGAATACTATTTTTCTCCTCGACGGAGGCGGAAAGCGGCATTTTCATGTAGCGCAGCGGGAGGAAAATTGACGCTTTCCGCCCGGAGGGGAGAAAAAATTATTTCAATCAATGTAACAAGTTCTTGAGCTAAGAATATATATTCTCGAAAATTTTCAAGAACATGAATTCTTGTATCAAGAAAATTTTCTTAATAAAAGTATTTTTTTTTTCTCAGTGTACTTATCGCTTTGCAATATACCTTAGTTTTTCCCGAGGGATCAGTAGTTTTGGTACCACATCTATTTCTGAAATAAGTGAAGAAAATACAAAATTAATTATCAAAAAATGACTAAAAATTTTTTTTTTAATTCAATGAAAATATAAATATTTATTAAATAACTATTTACCGATGACTTTTTAATCGAATTTGTGCAGTATTTTTTAACTTATAATTGCACTTTAAACATTGAGAAATATTTTTACCATTTAACTTTTCAATCACAAAATCATTTTCTTTAAAAATGGTTGATAAATTTTTTTTTTTAATGCACTCATTTTGAGATAAAATTAAAAGTTTAGATTAGTTATTGCGAAAACTCTTGAAAGACGGTTAGAATTTTAAAAATGTACAATGTCCAATGATAACCACCAGGTGGCATACAAATCGACGTATAATACCGGAATTTAAGTATTTTACGTAGTTTACGTAAAATACGTAGGAAACTGCTCGTTACGCGTAACTGCTCACCCCTGTTTCCCATCTATTATAAGATTAGCATGCATCCTTCTATTATTTAGTCTCTGGCCGTCCGCTCTTTACATAAGAAAAAACATGGAGACTACATAAGGAGCACGCACTCCATGTATCACAAGCGTACTGTGTCAAACAGTGTGTTTTAAGAGGGCGCTAGTGTTCTATATGTACCAAAATGGCATAAGAGAATAAGGCGGTAGTTTGGAATAAAATAAATAATTCTAATTACTTGAAAATTAATTCATTTAAACTATAAAAAAATTATTTCGATCTTCTAAATGTAAATAATAAAAATCAAATCAATAATAAGTTAAAAATTAGTTGGATAAAAATAATAAAATGATAATAAGAAGTAGAAAACTTATAATTAAAATTTTCACTATTAATAAATAATATCAATTAATAAAAAATGTAGTGTAATAATTAATGTCATTTCTGTATTATTTAATTAATAAATTAATTGTACACAGGAAAATAAGTCAAGTAACAGATCAATACACAAAATTACTATATTGAAAATATAATTTTGATGAAATACAAAGAGTTATTTTATATTTTGGTCAATACAATCAATACAAACGAATTCAACATTAATAATCCTTAAGATAAATATTTTTTAACTATCAAATTCAAAGAAATTAGGTCACAAGCTTAGATATTTTTTTTAATGCTTTCATTTTTTCTCTTTTCAATTGATTCCTTTTGTTGAAAGTTCTTCCAAGAAAATGCAACCGCATCGTGACGTAAAAATCGATAATATTTTTTGTTATTTCGAGTTGATGAATTGCACAACCCACGAACGATAATTTAGGTAACATAGTTTCAATTCTATCTAATATTTTATAAATAATTCCACGACTAAGTCCTACTCTGCCAACAACGTCCAAGAAAGTAGCTTCTAATTGTTCAGTTAATTTAAACAAATCATCACTAGCTCTTGATAGTCCTCCATATTTTTCCATTAAATCAATGAAACGGTCACGACTCTTCAACTCATTGTCAGATAATTGAAGAGTGTTAAGACATAATAAACACTTGCACTTTAATTTTAATTTCCTTACAATGTAACCAGCCATGTAAGCTTGAACTTCCTTACTTGTCGATACAACATCGTAGTCATGATCTTCCAGGCATCCATCAGTTCTAAAAGCGTTAATTGAGTAGACTATTCAGAGCTGTTTAAATCAATCGACGCTTCTTGAGATTGATTATTCAGGCCTTCTTCACTGTCAGCAATATCAGAAACATTGTTGGATGAGTTATTGTTCCAAAGATCATCAATTGGTACAGCGTTTTCCAACATCTGATCAATTTTTTTCAACCACTCTACTCTAGGTTCACGAGACGTTTCTAATGTATCTTTTGTTTTCATGAGAGTCTGTAGTAATTCAACACCAGTCACATTTGTGCCTTTCGGAGGTTTGATCATAGCATTTCAACAGTATAGACGAAACACTTGGCCAAACTGCTGGGGAGTTGGATGATCATTAGACCCACAAGAATACCTCATAATCGAAAACAATCTCTGTAAAATAAATACCAAATATAAATAAAGTAAGTATATTTAAAAAGTTAGTTAGAGAATTACCTCGAGATTATCCTGAGTGAGACGAGAAGTTAAAAGGTATTCATAACTGTAATTTTTATGCAACTCTGACGAAATCTCTAATGCTGCTTGTAAAGTAACTTTAAAGCCAGATATAGAGCTAGAAAGAATAGGAAAGTCCCTCTTTTTGGATTTAGATTTAGGAGTCGTTTTATTAAGGGGTTACATGGGTTTCGTGGGTTCAAAAAATCGATTTTTTTTTTTGGCTCATTGATTTCTACAACATCTCAAGAATATTGTCCTAAATTTTCAAGTCGATCCGAATAATAGTTTTGGAGATACAACCTTAGGAAGGTGTGCGCTCCAAGTCAGGTATAGAAGGGTCAGCGCGCCTCAGGTATAGTGAGCAGCTGCTCGTCTATTGTTTGTCTGTCATTGTTGTATATTACTTTCACTTCCTAAGGAAAACTAGTTTGAAATATTTTATTTGGTGATTACTTCTTGAAGCACGAGGTTCATTTGAGGTTATCTCAAGTTTCTATCATATAATTTATTAAAAACGTGGTATTATTTGTGGTTATCTAGTGTCATTTATGAAGTTGATAAACAATGCATAAAATTTCAAGAAAACAGTTAACCGTTGGAGCTCGTAGAAAAGATAGACCGAGAAAAAGGAGACAGTCCTTTAATCCTAAAGATCCGGAAACTGATGATAGTTCCTTCACGAGCACCTCAGCAAAAAAATTAAAAGGTGATGATAAAGAGCACGTGCCAGAAGAGGATACACTCCAATATTCAATCATAGATTTTGCCTTGGTTTTCTCAACTCTCTCATCGTTTGTGCGGTGTTCTAACATTATTGACGATGAAGATAAAGATCAATTGTGTAATGGTAAAGTACAATTTAAGCAATGTTCGAAATTTGGTCTGGGATATAAAATCGTAGTAGAATGTGAACGATGTGATCCAAAATATATTTTATCTTGTCAAAAAATCGGAAGAATGTATGAACTAAATCGCCGGTTCATTTTTGTTATGAGAATATTGGGCTTAGGGCTCGCCGGATGCAAGAAATTCTGCGGTTTGATGGACATAAGCAGTTCATTTTTAAACCAGTCTACATACGATTTTTATATTGATAAAATACATGAGTGTATTGAGACAGTTACTCAGACTCTATTCTCATCTGCTGCTGAAGAAGAAAAACAATTTACAAATATTGAAAACGATTTACAAGATACGACAGATGTGAGTGTTTCCGGTGACGGTACCTGGAAGAAACGTGGTTTCTCATCACTATATGGTGTGAGTTCACTAATCGGATATTATTCGGGAAAAGTGTTGGATGTGTTGGTGAAATCTTCTTATTGTAAGTTATGTGAAAGCTGGAAAAAAAAATTAGATACTGCAGAATATGAAGAATGGAAAGAAGAACACATTGAAACAAATCAATGCACCGCCAATCATGGTTTGGCGATAAGGAGAAACTGTGAATCAGTAGAAAAAATGAAAGAGGCTATATGGGCTACCTATTATCACTATAGCTCTACAGATACAAAACCTCAGCACGATAACTGCCCAAAAGGTCCAGACTCTTGGTGCGCTTGGCAACGAGCATCAGCTACAAATACTCTTTCATCATTTAAACATGAGTATACTCCATTACCAGATGAAGTTTTGATTGCTATGAAACCAATATATGATGATCTCAGTAAGGATGAGCTTCTTGAACGGTGTGTTGGTGGTTTCACACAAAATAACAACGAGAGCTTCAACCAGTTGATCTGGAAAATTACTCCAAAAATACTTCCTGCTGGTTCAAAGATTGTTAATATTGCGGCATTGGTCGCTGCTTGTATCTTCAATAAAGGAACATCAGCTTTATTATTGATTATGCACGGTATGGATTTAAAATTAGGCCGAAACTCCCACGAATATGCCCGAATTTCGGATGAAAACCGTGTATGCGCAGCTGAAAAAAAATCTGCGAGCGAGACTCGCGAAGCCAGAATCCGTCATCGACAGGAGCAAAAGGATGCCCTGGACATTGCAACTGCTGCAGGATCTTTACTTTATGGCCCAGGAATCGACGATTCACTGTAAGTTACAAAAAACATTTTTTTTCCACTTTTATTGTTACTCAAAACTTTAAACGCGTTTTTCTCGGAACCGTGTTTTCAATGTCGGTTGTCAAATGTTCTCGAAAACTACTCAACCGATCTTGATGAAATTTCACACAGGTGTTCGAGATACAATTTACTCGTGCTTGGACGAAGGATTTTTTTTTTTCAATTACAACTATTTAAAAAAAAACAAAATGTCAAGCAAATTTGACCGAAATTTTCATTTTTTTGGAAAAATGTCTGCCAAAATTCCAATTTTACTTTTTTTCTTTCCTTCGTTCAAGCACGAGTTTATGGTCTTAACTAAAAACTTATTTTTGTTTTCATTTTAGATGATTTTGTCAGGAGTTATGCTGACAACGCAGACGCACCTTTTTTCCGAGGGGTCACCGGAAATGACGTCACAATGGAGGAGTTTTAATTTTTTTTTTTTTGAAAATTTTAGAAATTATTCTTTAAATATGTATCTATAAGACAGAAAAAAATTTGAATTAAATAAATAATTTTTTACATAGAAAAAAAAATATTGAAAATAGGCCTTTTTTTACCCGACGAAACCCATGTAACCCCTTAAGGTTAAGATTTTTTGGAGTTGATGGATTTTGAGGTGTTTGGTTAGGCACTAAATTCTTTTTTGTGGAATTTTTCGGAGTAGAAACATTTAGAATTTTTACATTACTATGCATTTTTTCCCAATCCTCTAAAAACTTCAACAAAGTCTGGATTGCCTGTGTCATGAGTAAAATGAAGAGAACATATGGAAGATAATTATTTTACGGCAACGCCGTAAATGGTGGGTCACGCGGGAAATTTAAAGCTTCATTAAAATATGTCAAAAGAAATATCAAATAGGTTAAGAAAAGTATTATAAAATTGTTATTATTTATTATGAAACATAACATAATTAAATAATAAATATTTTAATGCTTTAATATTTTTAATAGCATTACTTGTAAACATAACACACACGAACACATCACAAACACGAATAGAGCAGTCAACGCATGCGCAACCGCGATAAAATTTATTATGTTGCCAAACTTTTTAAAAAATATTTAGATTTAAAAAACTTATTATTTTATTCAAATTTAAAATAAATGGAATGCAAGAACGGGTATTAGAGAAGGAAGTATAGAAAGATTAAACGAGGGAAGGATGAGATGGTCAGAAGATAAGGAAGTAAATAAAGCAGGAAAAAATATGCTGGAAATGCTAGAGAGAAGAGGATGGATTATATTGAACGGAAACAAAGGAGGAAAAGAAGGAGGGAACTGGACCTTCAACAGAGGAAAGACAAACTCAGTTATTGACTACGTAGTAACCAACGTTGAGACTTGGGGAAAAGTGGAAAAGTTTAATGTAGGAATTAGACTGGAGTCGGACCACCAACCAATTACAACAGTGATAAGGAGAGAAGAAGGATATTTGAGAAAGATTGAAGAAGCGGAAAGGATACAACACAGATGGATGCAGTGTTGGGAAAAAAAAAGAGAGATTGATTGATTGATTGATTGATAATTTATTAATGCCAAGGCACAAGCCAAATGGCAATTTTAAATACAATATGATTTACAAATACAGTAATAATAGCAAAATTACATAAGTACATAAACTAGAATATAAATCTAATATAAAAATTTATATTTATTTTTATCTGATTCAACTATGCTTCCTAAATCCAGACTGAAAAGGATCAAGTAATTCATTGTCTTCCAGATAGGTTATCACTTGATTTGCAATGATTCTCTCAAACACTTTGGCGAGATGTGATAAATTTGCAATAGGACGGGTGTCTGACGGAGACCTTGGTGGTGCGATCTTATTCAAAGGTATTATGTAAATAATCTTCCAAATATCAGGAAAAATACCAGTATCAAGGGATCTATTAAATAAAGCTGTGAGAAAGAGTGAGATTTGCGGAAGATGATCTCTTAACCATCTTAGATCAAGTCCATCAGGACTTTTGCCCTTCGATTTGGATAGCGTAAGATGCAGTGCCTTCGTTACATCAACAATGTCAATTTTGGTCCAGTTAAATAGACACTCAACTAGCCTTGAATGGTTCTCGGGCAAAAAATCAACAAAATTTCTATCGCAAGATGGGTGTTTTCTTACAATGTTGGCGTAATACTCATTTAATTCAAGAGCATCAAAAAAATTTAGCGGCGAAGAAGGGTTAGATTTAATTAGTCCAAGATGTTTAAGTTTACTCAAAATAGATGAACCATATGAAAGATTTGAAAGAATAGTTTTTAAGTATTCTTCACGAGCATGATTCAACTCAGCTTTTAATTTTTTTCTCTTAATTCTAAAAAGAGCAAGCAGATTTAGATCCCGAGTTCTCCTAGCTTTTTTATGAATTTCATCACGTTCTTTGCACTTCATTTTTAATTCTTTTGTAAACCAGGGATTACTATGACGGACTATCTTCTTAGTAATTTCTGGTGCAAACAAATCCAGAGAAGATAGAACACCAGATTTGAAGATAATCAGCAACTCATTTGGATCCGAATTCTCTAGTACAGCATTATCAATTCTTAAAGTGTTCATCAAGGTTCTTGAAAGAGCTTGATGATCACAATTCTTTAGGTTTCTAAAGGTAACTTTCTTTGGTGCTGGTTTTGAACAATTTAATTTATATTTACAAAATAAATAGTCATGGCCATCAATGAACGGAGAGTCGGATTTAGCAAAAGAAACTAATTTACTCTCACTGTCAAGCAGGATGACATCCAACCAAGAATCATGATTATTTTTATGAAAAGTAGCTCCGTAAGGTACGCAGAACAGTGACGATTCAAGAATAAAGTCTTTCAGGTGCCTTGCAGTGTAACTATCATCCAACAAATTACAATTTAAATCACCAGCTATGATTATGTTATTGAAATTTGGAGCAAATCTTGAAAAAATGTCAAAGAATTCGTTGAGAAATAGCCCTTTCGGTCTTCTGTAAATGCAAGATAATAAAAGGTGAGATCCAGAGAATAAGGTGACATCAGCTATCAAATATTCTGGTTGGTTTAAATAATCAGAAGTTGAAATATGTAAAACCTTGACTTTTAAGGGCTCATGGACAAGACAGGCCACTCCACCTCCCTGGATGTAACAACCAGTATCTGCATGTTTAAGGGTTCGATCTCTTCGAACAATATTGTAGCCATTCAGTGAAAAGATACTGTTATCGTGTAAGGGTTTTAACCACGTTTCAACCAGGATAATTATATTAGGTTGAGTATCATTAATCAAATTGAAGAATTGAGCAGTATGGCCAATAAGGCTATTTATATTTAGACTAAGTACATTTAGTGATGAAGATATATTTTTTGTTGAGCTATTAGTTGAATCAGTTGACTGTTAATCTAGTTTAGTAAGATCAGAAACACATTTAATTTTAAATATTTCAGAGCCATCATCTCTTTTCGCAAAAATTTGTCCACTTGTCACCCAAACATACTTGATCTTTTTTAATTTAGCCTTTTCTTTAGTTTGTAAAAGTAGTTTATATATCTCAGGCAGTAAAAATTCATTGACGTATATAGCACCTTTGAAGTTTTGATCAACATAGTCCGGAAACACAATTTTAGCTAAAAGATTTTTTGACTTGCGTTTCGAACTTATAATGAAATCACGCACTCGAGAAGACTTCAAATCAACAAGATAAGAATGATTAACCTTATCTTGTCTCGGTCTACTTTTATTTTGAAATTCGCGAACGCTCAAAACGTCACTGACCAGATGCGGCAACTCTAGGGCATTTAAAACAGCAGACTGAATTTCAGAAGGCGATAAATTATCAGCCACCGAATTGGGAATACCTGCAATTACCAACTCAGTTGTACTTCCTGATAGAGATGAAGTAGACGAAGTTTCTCTGTTTTCAAGATTGACTATCTTGTTCAGATCTGCTAGATTATTATGCATTGTATTCATATTAGATTTATAATCTTCTTTTAATTTTTTAATTTCCGAGTTCAACTCCGAAATTGACTCAGCATTTGTTTTTACACTAATCTTAACTTCCGAAAGGTCAGCCATAGTAGCAGCTTGTGAATTTTTGAGATCAGTAATTTGCGTACTAAGATCTTCAAGTTTCTTATTCACTGACATGTTCGATGATAGGAACTGTTCCATCATAGTTGTCGTCTTATCATCAAGTGACTTTTCGAACCAGTCTGAAGGTAGCTGCAACATTTCTGGTGATGGAATAGATGAATGAAACACTGAGTCTGGACCAGGAGATATCGGTGTATTTGGTGTGACGGGTGATTTCAATGAGGTTGATACACGAGCTGTGGATAAGCGAACAAGTGAGGTAGATCCACGAGCTTTAAATGTATGATCAAGAGGTGAAGAGCTGGCAGACTTGAAACTAGAAACTGAAGAGGTGTTAGAGCTAGTAGATTTTATCGAAGCAAGTCTCGTTTTTGCATCTAAATTTCCCAGGAGATAGTTAAATTGTTTTCTGCAACAATCAGTGAGAGGCCTGTTTTTTACATAATCTCGTGCACAACCAGGATGAAAATGCTGTTGACAAGTGTTACAAATAACAGATGATTTAACAGGTCTCTTGCATTTAACACATGTGTCAGGCACCAATGGCATAACCAGAAGATTGGAAGTAAAATTACTTCTCAATACACACACTGTTGGTACTTTGTAAATTCTCAGGCCGTAACAATTTGATGCTCAGAACACACTGTAGATCTTTTATAAGTTCTTGAACTATAGTAATTTGATGCCGAGAGTCAATTTGATAACAATTTACCAACAGAGCAGTAATCGAATGGATGATATCTATCGAACCTGGTAAACCTCAAGTGAGAGTTGACATCAACTGACGCTAATTTGGCTAACAGCCCACTGCACACTAAAACCACTGTCAACTTAACCTCTTCAATGATGAGCAATTTATATTTAATTATTTTGCAATCCACAACGAACAAATAAGGAAAATTTATATGTCAATCTGCAGATTTTAATTTCTTGCTTGCAATATTTCTGAAACAAAAAATGCCCGGGGGCAATTTACAGCAGAAAAATATTCCAAAGACAGAGCGAAAAATTAAGCGTGTTTATGTACTTACGGAGAGAGAGAGAGAGAGAAAGATATTTGAAGAAAGAGAGGAAAAGTTAAACTGGCTGGAAAAGGTGGGGGAGGAGAAATGGATAGAGCTAAAAAAAAGAGTGAAAGAGTGTATGTTGATTAAGAAAAGAAAGCCTAAAGAGAAAGGAAGAGAAGAATGGTGGGACGAGGAGTGTAAAAGATTGAGAAGGAGACTGAACAGGGAAGGAAAGAAAAGGAAGGGGATGGAGACGTTGAAAAAGCTAAGAAAAAAATATAGAGAACTGAACGAAAAGAAAAGGAAAAAATGGAAAGAAAAATAAGGAAGATTAAAAATGAAAGAGACGCATGGGAATTTATTGGGAGAGACTGGAAGAAAAGAGAAAATATTACAGAAAAGTTCGAGATAGAAGAATGGAGAGAACCCTTTATGAAAGAATTAGGAGGAGTGGAGAAGAGACCTGAAGGATTAAGGAAGAGAGGAGGCGAAGAAGACACAGAACTAGACAGTGAACCATCAGACGAAGAAATAGACAAGCAGATAAGAAGGTTGAAAAAGGGCAAAGCGGAGGGAAGTGATGGAATAAAGAATGATGCATGGGTATATGGCAGAGGCAATATCAGACAGAGACTGAGAGAGATTATAAAAGAGGTATGGAGAGGGGAGTATTTCCCAGAGGATTGGAGGGAGGGAATCATTACACCGGTCTTTAAAAAAGGGGAGAAGGACAACTTAAAAAACTATAGGGGGATTACGCTAACAAACACGGCATGTAAGGTATACGCGGGTGTTTTGTCGAAAACGATCCAATGCGGATTATTCTCGTAATTCAAGTTTTTAAAAAATAAAGAGGATAAGGTTTGAAAAATAATTAATGCGTGATTTTTGGGGGAACACAACAAATAAATTTATTGGCCCCAGAGGAGGAAAACTCAGCAGTGCTGAGAAAAAACCTCCTCGAAGTAGTGTACAAGTATGTGTGTGAATGTGTATGTGTGTAAATAATTTGTGTTTCGGAAACACAATAGGGGTGAGCTCAACCGCCTTCAGGTAATTCAACAGTAGGAATTAGCAAAAATAAATATGCTAGCGTAGGAGCTAGTTGATTTCAATTATTAGTTAGAAACTAGTTAATTGATCGCAGAACACTAGTGTAGGAACTAGCTAGATAATTCGATAGTATTTATCGAATGTTAATTGATCGTAAAATACTAGTGTAGTAACTAGCTAGATAATTCGATAGTATTTATCGAATGTTAATTGAAATGATTTTCATTAGTTGTAAAAATTAGTCAATATTGATTGAATCTATTATTTAATAAAGCAAATATATTTAATTATGAATTAAACAAAGCCGCGTGGCTGATGCAATAATTTTCTACGACGCAATTAATGGCCGCGTGGCGTCACAATTGCAATCACGTTAAAACTGATGCTAATAATTCACGAAACTCTTTAATTTGAAGTTAATTGAGTTAATCAACTGATTTGATATTTAAGAAAATTAGAATTCTTAAGAATGTAATTAATTTATTCGTTTTTAAGCAAAGTGCGCAGTAGCAGTGTAATGATCAGAGAATTTTGACACAGAGTAGTCGTACTAGTACAAGCGTCCAAGCACAACTGTCCGTTGCTTCTCTCCCGCTTTCCATATCGCGCATTAGCAACAGCCATATTGGAATACGAACTGCTACGAAATTGAGCGTAAGCCCGAAGGCGCAGCTCATGTACTGAGTTGACTATACGTTCGTTTATAATAGAGATTAGCTCTTAGTGAGCTTAGACTCTACCTTAGCTTGCAGCTAAACAGCGGGAATATTTAATGAGAGGGTGATAGAGTCTATAGAGAGGAAAAAAGGTTGGGAAGAAAATCAGGCAGGATTTAGAAGAGGGAGAGGATGCCAGGATAATATATTTATCCTGAGGCAGGCCATTGATAGGAGTATAAGAATGAGAGGAGAGGCAGCGTACGTCCTATTCCTAGATCTTAAGGGATCGTTTGACTACCTAGATAGGGGAATTATGTTGGATGCAATGGAAAAGATGGGAGTGGAGAAGGGATTAATTGAAAAAATAAGAATTATATACACGGAAACAAGGTGTCGAGTGAGAATAGGAGGAAAACTTTCGGAAGCGTTTTGGACAGGCAAAGGAGTGAGACAATGGTGCCCTCTAAGTCCGACACTGTTTAATATATATGTGGCGGACTTAGAAGGGTTTCTAAGAAGGAGGCAGACAGGAGGGTTAATAGCAGGGGGTAGTAAGATTTGGTCTCTGGCATATGCAGATGACACAGCGGTTGTGGCAAATAGCATAGCTGAGATGCAGAAAATGATGAAGACATGTGAGAGATACTTTGAAAGAAAAGAGTCAGAAGTGAATGTAGGAAAAACGAAAATGATGAAATTCAGTAAAGGAGGGGGGGAGGAAGGCAAAAGGAGAGAAAGTGGACATGGAAAGGAAAGGGTAAGAAAAGCAACACAGGAAATGGGGAATAGGGGAGAGAAAGTTTGGGGGATGGCTAAAGTGGAGAAAAATGCTATTCAATAGCATTATTGCAAGTATTGCGCTGTATGGGGAAGAAATATGGGGTTGGGAAGAGCAAAAGGAATTAGAAAGCCTACAGGAGCAGTATGGAAGATGGATAATGGGGGTAGGGAAGCAAGTTCCCGGGTACATTGTGAGAGAGGAACTAAAGCTAGAAAAAATGAAGGTAAAATCGGGATACAGGGCAATTAGGTTTGAAGAAAAGGTTATGATGGGGACAGATAGAGAACTGCTGAAAAAATGTGTAGAAGAGAAGGGAGGAAAAAATTGAGGGGGTAAGAGATGGGATGAAGGGAGGGACAAGTACATGAAGAGATGTGGATGGTCGAATACGGGACTGGAAGTAGAGTGGAGCAGAGGGGTGATGAGAGGTTTAGAGATGAGAAACAGGGACAGGGACGTCCAAAAGCAAGAAAGAAGGGCTAAAATAAGAACATCTAGGTTTAATAGTAGATTTGAGGAGTTAATAACAGAAGGAGAACCGAAATACTGAGGGGAGAGAGCTAGGTGGAAAACGATAGAGAGGAAAATGATAGCGAGGTTAAGATGTGGGAGTGAATGGAGAGGAAACTAGTATTGGATGGCCGATGAGGAAAAAAAGTGTAGATTATGTGGGAAGGAAATGGAAACTCTAGAACACGTAGCTAGGAGGTGTAGGAAAATGAGAGGATGGGAGGAATCGTTGGAGCCCTGGCAGATTCGTGGTCACGGTAAAATGATCGTGAAACGACGGTGAATGTACCGTGAATTCACAGTGTCAACAAATGATCGTCGAATGACCGTCACTTGACTATCGAACGGCCGTCATTTGACAGTGAACATTGAGTATCATTGTGAAAGTTTTTCACTGTTACTTTATGATTTTTATTCTGTATAGTTATCATACTTTACTCTTCGAAAAACCAAATTTTTACTTGACTTCTCCGATTTTTTACCTAAGTAAAAATCGTAGATCATCGATCGATCGTCTGTCATTTGACAGTCATTCGAAAACATATAAATTGTGCTGATTATATTTTTATTTTTTTATTCCATTAAAAATACTCAAAGTGTATAAAAAGATAGGTAAATGAAAAATTTTCAGTAAATAATCGTGATGAAAAATTTGAAAAAAATATTAAATTATTGTAATTTTGTTTATTTCAAAGTAAAATCATAAAAAATTAATCAGATTACAGACAATCAACAGAGATCCATCATTTCAATACTTTTCATAAGAGTTTATGGCTTACAATAGTTGAATTTTTTTCATAGTCTTAAATGAGATACCATAATACCTTTTGATTATGAAAATATAATAATCAATATTGTTTTTTTTTTTTTAGAGACGAAAAACTTTAATTTCAAAATTATGGAAAAATTGTTTGTTATCAAGAAAATTATTATGATATTTTTTTTTAACAATTTAATTTTTAGCAATTTCTTTTCCAGATCTTTTTTTATACAGTTAATAATTTTACCGTAATTTCGAAATTGAGAATTTCGTAATCATCAAAAATTTGAATCATTTATTACGATTATTATTTTGAAGTCATGGAAAAAATATAACTTTATTTAAGCTATTTTTATCTGTGCAATGCAAAAAAATGACTTGGTTTTGATACCTTATGATGTGACTGAATCAAATGGTTCGTGCAGTGTCTTAGATAGCCTAGCTGGTAGAGTCTTGGGCGTGCGACCAGTTGAATCGGGTTCGAGTCTCGGTCTAGACTGTCCGAAATATTTTTTTTTATTTTATTGTCCGTGACAGTACCGTCAAATCACCGTATTTCGACAGTATATTGAGCGTACAGTGTCGGTCATAACGTCGTAGATTCACTTGCGTATGCACCGTAAATATTCAATAAATTTATAGTAGACATCGTTCAGAACGGTATCCGATGCTGACTGACAGATCGCTCGGTAAGAACGAACTTTATACGGTGAAACGACCGTGAAACAACCGTCATTCGACCGTGCTTTCACCGTGTCGCCGAAACCGCCAGGGAGGAATTATTAGAACAGAAAGGGAAAGGGGTTGAATGGATGGTTGAATGGTTGAAAAGAATTGAAGAAAGAGAAAGAAAGGAATAGAGTCAGAGTGAATGAAAATAATGGAATGGCAGAAAACAACTCGGATGATGGCAAAATCCCGGCACTCTGGCGATAAATAAAAAGGATAGGTTTAAGGATAAAGAAATGATAAGGTAAAGAAAATGATTTTGTAAGGAGTGAAGGAGTGAGTGAGTGAAGAATGTATAAGGAATGAGTGGATAGCTAGTATCCGGGCTAGATCGAGTACACATGTACGCTAACAAGCAACGTGTA
The DNA here is from genome assembly GCF_020080835.1 of Cotesia glomerata. NCBI lineage: Eukaryota > Metazoa > Arthropoda > Insecta > Hymenoptera > Braconidae > Cotesia > Cotesia glomerata. The sequence goes on from NC_058162.1 coordinate 11,660,986, forward strand.
GGTTAAGGCAATTTATGTATGTATTATGTAAATATTTATAATTTGCTAATAAACTGGAAACTGGAATATTATATTTTTATATAATTATATTATATAATATTATATTTTTACATAAAAGCAAGTTTGAGAAAAAATATATTATTCAACAATCTTATTTTTAGTTACATATTGGTTACATAATTATTTAGTCGTTGAAACAAGGGATCATAGAATTTTTATCACACGCGTGTCATTTATAACTTTTCCTCAGAGTCTCAAGTAAGGTAAAAGTCCCTATTATGAGACACTTTTCAAGGTAGGTTGAACATTTTTGCGAATAATAAATCCATTTAAGAAGAAAATACACTTTTAATCGCATTGTACAGTAATTTGATGATTATTAAATCAATATTTCTAATGTGTTTATAATTTTTTTGGTTAAAAATGAATTAAATTATGGTTTTTTAAGAGAACCTATGAGACACTTTAAAGTCACATGTCCCCAGTGTCTCAAACCACAGGACCCTATTTTTGAGACAGTTAAAAAATCAGTGAAATTGATCAAATTTTATATTTTTATTAATTTTAGACAGTCCTATTTACAAAATAAGAAATTATTTTAATTTTTAATCAACTCATAATTAAATTTTTATCAGTTAAATAATTAATTAACGAAAATTATTGTATTAAATCTATTTTTCTTTCTTGATTTTTTTTTTTTAATTCTTCGACTTGAGCAATTAACTTTTTCTTTTCTTCTTGTAATATTTTTTAATTTTAAGTTTTTCTTCTTTCATGTTTTTTAACTTTTCTTTTTTAATTGTTTGTACCATTCATCAGAGATCCCCACAGATGGTAACTTTGACTTGCCTGTTTTTTCAATTTTTATTATTTTTTCTTCAGTAAATAATCCTACGGCAAAGTGAATATTTCTTTCAGAGGTTTTTCGGGAGATTTATCTAAAAATATGAATTTTTCGTAATTCTAATCATAATTTTTAAAACTAGTTCATAACTAATTATTTTACGTTACCGTTATCAACAGTTATTGATGAAAACTTATGAATAAAACGATGTTCGTCAATCATTGCAGGCGTAGGATCCAAATTTTCTTTCATAAATTCTAAAAATAGTCACATCAAATTAAATTTATCGAACATAAATGTGAGGTTGACATTTACATACCTAATTGATAAATTTTGTTGTTTATAGGATTTGTAGGATGAATATTTTTTAGCTCTGTTGTATTATTTTATATATGATATTATATGATGTTATATGATATTATATATTATAATATATATATATATATATATGTATAATATAAATACTATATAACATAAATATAATTTTTTTGGATGACGCGCAAGGATGATACGCAAAATCGTGAAGCGTTCCACATTTTTTTTTTTTTTTTTTTTTTTACAAATATAAATAATGCTGTGAAGCGGGAAAGAATAGGAGTTACGGTAATTATTACGTGAAGCGTTCCACATTCACGTAACAGGATATTGGTAGGAAAGGATTGAGAAAGGAATGTGGAGAGGATCATCTTAATTAAAGACACTAAAGTCTTTAGAAGGGCACCGTATTACATTATTGCTATCAGTTAATGATTCTTGAAGACTAACTTGACTAGATTCATATATAACCGTAAAAAGTTGTCCATCATTAGTTAAATTATTTTATTCACAGTTTATCACATTAGAATGATTGTCCTAGACAAGACTTATTAAAGATGTATTACAATTTGTTATTATCTTAATAATAACAAATTTTAATACATCTTTAATAAGTCAGTTTTCGTCACAGGTGACCCTATTGCTGCTCTGTAGAATAACAACTGAACAATAACATTCTCTTCTTTTAAAGATAATACTGTCACTGGCTCAGTTCTAATTTTTGCCTTCTCAGGACTAATACTTTTTCATCTAACAAAGGTAGCAATCGGTACTCCATGAACAGCAGCTGCTTTTCTCAAGGACATCTCTGTGTCTTCTATTGCTTTTAAAGCTTTTCCTATATTTGACGAATCATAATTACTTAAGCCTTTTAACTTTTTTTTCTTCAGTTTATTATTCACATTGGAACACAGCACTTTTTTTTGGTTGAATTTGATGATTGAGTTTTTGTCTCTTTAGGATTTTGTTTATGCCTCATTATCTCAGCTTTTTATTATAAATTACTTTTACTTAGCCTGAAATAAATAATATACTTTTAGAGTCAATATACAACAAAATATTATAAATTTATCCAAAACATTTAATTAAAAAAACAGAAAAACTTGTTGACAAAGTTATTCAATGTTATGATTTGAGGTTAGGTTCATAATCTAAAGGTATTTGACTAAAAATACTTACTTTTAGAAAAATATTTGAGGTTTTAATAACAGCCAATATTTTATGACATATAATTGCACTATTTTTATAATTAATATAACATATTAACAATATAAAATCTTATAAATGTACACCGTCTCACTTAATCGGGACAAGCCGAAATACACATGTCCGTGTTACATGGTACACCTAGTAAAATGTCTCATAAACCGGGGCATTCACGTTTATAAGTGTAGGTATTGTGAGACACTCAGATTTAAAATATTGTAATAAAAAAAACGCATAAATATGTATAGAAATAAAGTCTATGACTCATCAGCTTTCAATTGATATACAATTTAACATAAAAGAAGAAGAGACAATGAAATTAAACTAATATAAGAAACTAGGTAGCCGTTGCCGTTTTACTATTCTCGGTCGTGGCTTTGAGCACAGATAACAAACCTCGCACTTTAATAAATATTTTTTAAAAACAGTGTGAAATTAATTAAGAGCAAAAGTCGAAAATTGCTTTTGAAATATGTGAATTGAAATATTTTTTATATTTTTGGTATGCTAGCGGTGTGTTTGTTTTCATAAAATAGTATTTTTATGTAGTGTATCATAAATGGGGACATCGTCTCATAATAGGGACTTTTACCTTACCTAAGATTTCTCGGAACTCAACTACAATGTCCCTTTGTACTCGATAATAAATTATATTTATTTGAAACAAAATATACTCTATATAATAAATATTCTACTACATAAAACTTAAACTTTCTAATTTGGACAGTTTTCACTATTTAAATTATAAATTGATAAAATATTAAAAATAATGAGCATGTTCAGCCGAACTAAGTCCTGAGTAAACTTAGTAAGATATGTATAGTATAGTAGATAGATATATGTATAGCAAGGAATTCTTTGACTATACTTAGGCTAACTAAGTTTACTCAGGACTTAGTTCGGCTTAACACGCTCAATCTAAATCATAGTTAAATTAGCGCTTCGCTGGCAGGTGGTGTCACCTGCTGGGTGCATCGAGTACGGAAGCCTGGTTGGCTCACCGTCAACTTACGAAAAAGTGGCGCTCCTTTCGCCCACAAGTTAACTAGTGCACGAGTTCACTAGTGGACTCGTGCACTTGTGGAGCGATTTTCCAGCAATAGCAATTAATTAATCAAAATAAATTTAAATTTCCAATATTAATGTCTACATTGTTGTAGCGTAACGTAAACAATAACAAAATAAGACGTTATTTTTTAATTTGCGCATGTCAAAATGTCGAAACCTTCGAAAAGCTCGTTTCTAATAGTGTCGCGTCGCCTCCACAAGTGCACAAGTGCATTAGTGGACTCGTGCACTAGTTAACTTGTGGGCGAAAGGAGCGCCACTTTTTCTTAAGTTGACGGTGAGCCATCCAGGCTTCCGTAATCGAGAGGCATCACAGTACAATTCTTCATTGTTATTATTCTGTATGTTGTTATTATGACGTTCATGTATGTAGGACTTAATTTGTTTTGATGAGTTTTTTTTTATTTTCTTCATACGGTCATTACAAAAATTTTTTGTTGACATTTACCGAAATATTTTGACAAAATTTTAGCATCATATGTCATAAATTGAAAAAAAAAATTGCTTTCAAAAACATTGTAATAATTATAATTATGAAAGTTTTTATTGAACATAATTAACGTGTCGTTCAAATGTGATAAAAAATAATATCTTTTTTAAATGACACTAATTGTTTATATCTTGCAACATAAAATAAAAAATTAAACGCTTTGAAAATGGAAGATGGTGATTATTTAGGTGCTTACGAACGGTTTTTCAACGAATTTGTGAAACGAATTAATCCAAATGATCAATTACCAGTGAAAATGTCAGGACATGAGATTAATGGCGAGGAAGTCATTGGTGAAGTAATTGATTTAAGTCTTCAGTATCTTAACCAAAAGTATGAAATATTTTTTGCTGTTATTAAAAATCTTATGTCGTAGTCTAAGAGGAACATGGTTTTTTCTAATAAACACTTGAACGTGTGATCTCCAATATCTCTCTTTCAGATTGAAATTCAAGATTATGATCTCATTAAAACAACCTTATAACTGTAAAGATTTTCTTGAGCCTCCAGTCAATTTTTAGATTTTTAAATATTTTTTTATAACTGGAGATTCATTAACGCGACCTGAAAATTGATTACATAACTTATCAGCAAATTAACATTCAACTTTTTTTTTTTCTTTTAACTTAATACTTCATATTTGAAATATAACTAGAAACATAAATATTTTTAATACCAATTAAAATTTGCGGACAGTAAAAAATTTTTTAAAGATTTGACGAAAACAATTATTAGCAATCAATATAAAGAAAATCTAAATTCATTATGAATTACTTTTATAAGCAAAAAGTAGCACTAAAATTCAGCCTCACCTAAAAAAAAAGAAATATTTAAAATTGTGAAACCTTTTTATCAAAGTCTAAATAATTATTAAAAGCAGTATTGAAAATCATCTGAACCGTTTCACCCAGTAAAATCCTTTTTACGGATCGATCTCCGCCGATCATTTTAAAATTTTATGGGAAAGTTTTCAATAAGTAATTACAATAAAAATAATTATTATTATTGTCATTTTGAAGTAATTATTTTTTTAAAATACACATAAACACGCGTACGATTATCACTCTGAAAATGTTTTAATAGAGACATATCCTTGGTTAGAAAAAAGAATTTAAAACGGTTAATAATGTTAATCCTCCATAAGAGAAGGAGTTCAAGAGTATTGAAAAGAATTTAAATGTCGTTATTTCCAATACTTTTTAATTCTTTTTGTTAATCAGAAATGTGCTATACATTAATCTACACAGTAGAAATATATATTAAAGACAAAATAAATATTTAGAATATTTATAGATTAAGATGTTTCAATGGAAAAATAAATAAATGCCATATTGATGAAAAACCGTTTTCTCTTGGATGTTTACTGAACACTTTTTCAACCTAAATCCATGAATAAGTAATTCATTTGCATCTATAAATTCTAGATACTGCCCACCTAGCTTACAATCATTTATAGTTTGCTTGGTTATTGAAGAAATGAAACCAATTTTCAAAAATCAACCAGAAATTTGTGGCTTGCGACCAGAAAAAAATAGTACGTAGATAATTTGTCATAATCGACTTAATATTTTTTCAGATTCAATAAAATTGTTTATCTATGTTATTTTAGCTTATGCTCCATTGAAGTTAATGCAAGCAGTAACTAAAAAAATTAATGAAATTTGTCAACGTTATTTAGAAAATAGTAGGTTAGCTCTGCTACCTCCACCACCGTCTACACCTTTTCCTATCACTTCAGTTTTTGCAATAAAAAATAATAGACGGAAAATGGAAGATAGACATGTGGTACTGCATGATTTAAATACTATTTTTAAAATAGACGTACGTAAAAATACTTATAAATGAATTATTTTTTCTTGTTCAAGAAAATTTCATTGTATCATTTTATTTTAAGGATGACTATCCAGCTAGTTATTATGCAGTTTTTGATGGACACGCGGGTCAAGATGCCGCTGTTTATTGTGCAACACATCTTCATCAGTATTTAGCAGAAAGCATTTATTATCCATCAAACATAGAACATGCTTTGCGTGATGCTTTTATCACAACTGATGCTCACTTTATTCAAAAGTGTAAGAAACATGTAAGTCTACACAAATTGAATGGAAACAAACCACTTTAAAAAATTTAATTCATTAAAATTTTGCAGACTCTAAGTAGTGGAACTACAGCTGTTTGTGCAATAATCTCGAACAAAAAGTTTTATGTTGCTTGGGTAGGTGATTCTCAAGCTGTTCTTGTGAAACGTAATAATGTTAAGCAGCTCGTAAATTCGCACAGGCCAGATAGATCTGTAAGTTTTTTAAATTCTCTTCTAAATAAAAATTCTTTCTTATCATTACATTTTATAATTATAATAACATTCAATTGTGATTAATGATGACACTGAAGTTGACAGATATTAGAAATTCTTTTAGAATTTTATAGCAATAAAATTATTGTAAAAAAAACTTAATAAAGAAATTCCACATGTGAAAATTAAAAAAAAATAATTAGTGAAAATTTTTAGAAGCATTTTTTTATTGTAATTGATTTGTTGTAAAATTTTAAAAAATTGACAGTTGTCAGCTAACTTCAGTATCATGATTAATGTCTATAAATAATGTACATTGACCACCTGATAGTATCATTATATTTTTATATTATCGGGTTATGATTGATAATTATATAATTTACAGTATCAAGGAAAATATTTCTTCATGAGATTTCATACCGTCTTATGTGATGTCATAAAAATTTTTTTCATGTATGCTTTTTTCTTTGTAAGTAGAGATATACATATAAAGTTGTGGCTACTAAATCGAGTAGGTTTTCAAGTTTAGGGATGAATCGCAATCTGTAAATTTGACGGTTTTTAAACTCAAAATAAAAATAAACGAAGATTAAAATGGTATATTTTCTTCCATGACCTTTAATTCAAGGGAAAAACGATTTTCCTCGATTAGGAAATGAACGTAGAATTACGTATAATGAAAAAAAGACGTAATTACAATTTTGATCTCCTTATATATATTTACGATAATCAACGAGCGTCTAAAATAGGACCATAACGAGTTAGATGACGGAAATTTATAACATTTTCTTGAGGAACGTTCCATCAACTATAAGATATAGAATTTTATAAATTTATAAAATTAGAATAAGGCAATCAGTTTTGCTGAATCAGTGAAATCTTATGAACTTTTATAAATTTCTATGCAATTTTATATAATTTGATAAATCTTTATGAAATATCATAGAATTTAATAAAATTTTTTGAAAAAATTTTTTCCCTGGGATATAAATCTTACATTAATTAAAGTCTATCTCCGAACGTATACACTTAAAAAAAAATTGTAATTTTATTAACATTTTAGTATACAAGCGTAGAATAAAATTTCACATTTAGTTTACAAAATAAACATTTAATCTATTTGTATAATATTACGACGTCATCTTATAAGTTTAAAAAATATTCGCTAGATTTATTAATTTTTGTGTAGATATGCCTAAAAAATCAGTCTATCATATTATTAACAACATATTTAGTAATATATGCATATATAGTAATATTATGTTAAAGTTAAAAACCTGATCAGCTATTAATACTATCTCTGTTTTGTAGAAGAAATTTAAGCCATAGTTGATTAAACCTTAAAAAAAATGGGTAAAATTAGAAATTTGTATGATAATTTTAAGAACATTCCCTGATAAAAAAAAAGTATTAAGACAAAGAAAAAAGTATTGAAAAGTATTGGTTTTCTAGTCAATCCAATACTTTTCAATACTTTTTTCTTTGTCTCAATACTTTTTTTTATTCAGGGTTGTGTCAAAAATATTTTACAATTAAAAAAACTATAGTTTAAAAGATTATTAATCATTGGAGTAGCAGACTCTGAGATGAAAACAGAGAATGTTTTATAGTAATCACAAAATGCATATATAATTATATATGATTCATATATAATTAGATATGATTCATATATAATTATATAAAAGCGGCATGATGGCCGAGCGGACTAAGTCATTATCCCAATAGTTCGTTCGTGCATCATGTCGTGAGGCGAGGGTTCTAGCCCCGACGGTTGTTCGAATAGTTTCAACACCAACCGTCGGGGGTCGCTCCGGTAGCCGTAGTGTACTGGCATGGGTTTTCTCTGTGGTTTCCCCATCGCCACTATTCCAACAACCGATAGAAAGGGGTGAGGAATAGGGTAAATGCAGTACAGAAAGCACAAGTCGGTCCACAGCCGCATTGGAATGAAATTATATGTGCGAAAATTATATGTTGATTATAAAAAGTGGAGAACATGTTGAGTATAAAAAGAGTGGAGAATATGTTGATAATAAAAAAGGATTGAAAAACTGAGTTGATAATATAGAGCGGAAAGTAACCTTGTAAAAACCAGAAAACGGTATACAAGTAAAACTCATAATAATAATATATAATTATATATGATTCATATATAGTTATATATGATTCGTATATAATTATATGATTTCCGTATAGTTACACTGATATTGATAGAAGGATTTGTTTATATTTAATGAGCTTTATTAACTGTTAGTAAGTGATTTTTTAACATCATGGGATTTAATATATATTTATAACCAGTTAATAAATTATTTATTAATTACGATTTATTAAATGTTAATAAATATTTGTTAATTAACAATTATTTATTTAAAATCAAAAGCAAAAATAACAATTTTCTTTTGACATTTTTTATAACCCGACAGCTGGAATACATAACTGTAACACATGATAATAATTCAAATCACTAAATAAATTAACGTTTTTAATATTTAACAATTTAAAAGATAATTATGAGCTGTAATAGAATTCGGTATGTTACAATAAACGTTATTATAATGTAATATAATTAATGGAAATAATTTATAAAGATGATTTTTGTTTATAAGCAATCTTCATATCATATGACATTGCAAGTGAAACAAATTCACTCAACAAAATATTTATTATATATAATCATTAAAAAATGCTGCATCAAATTATATATTATTATATATTAATAAATGTGTTACGTTCTCAATTTTTGGGAATAATTTTAATACGCTTCTAAATTTCCTATTGGCGATTTTAATTAAAATAGAAATTTAATAATTAAGAACTGACGAATAAAAATTCAGGTTTGACATCGTTAGGTGATCTATTGACCCCCGGTGTGCCGTCACAGATGAGCTTACTTTTACCTCTCTAATATTTTAAAGACTCACCATTACGGACCCCATAATTCTGCCCAAATAATACCCTTTTGAGCAAGCCTCCTGGCTTCAAACGGAGGGTAGCTGTCAAATCCGGTGCGGAGAAAGTACTCCTCAGAGTAGTAGCCTTACCGTGGATCGTGAAAAGGAATTGTTTCACCTGGTGGTTGGAAATATTCCGGAAGGTCGATGGCCTTGAGTACCCAAGGACGTGATACGTCCGTCCAAAAGGCTGGATGATTTTCCGGAATTAATGGTCCAGTGCTCGATGGTTCCTGCAGCGACGGAGATGGCGACCTGGGCGAATAATTGCCCCGAAGTACGTTGGCGGTACACTTTACTGGCACTCGCGATACTTCTGGTTCCTCGTCGGAGATTATGGGCATGGACAGTTTAAGCGACCGTAACTAACACGAACGGCCCTTTTGTACGACCCGACCGGAACGACGTGAACGCCTTCCTCGAGGCATGAACCGAGGAGGAAGTTCGGATAGAACGGCTAATGAGCCGTCATCTCCAAAGGAAGTTTTTGGACCTGGTGGAACAGCTGATAAGCGCTTGTACCAAGGGAATTTTAATCGGTGAAACGACTAATGAGCCCTTGCACCGGAAGGATTTGAATTGGTGGAACAGCTGATAAGCGCTCACATCAAAGGATTTAACAGCGTGTTTAATGTAATTAGTTTTATTGGATTCAGGATCTGGAGAGGTTCAAGTCGGACAGAGCTCTGTGCTCAAGAAAGTTCGTGGATCTACTGACTTGAATTAGCTCCAGATTAGTTTTTATAAATAGTATTTCAGCCATGTTTGCAGCTCAGGTTACTCCCTGAGCGAGTCATCGAGGCCCGGGTCCCATGCTGACGCAAGATGTTTGGACTATCCGCGGCCGCGGTGACTCTCTGCCGATGCCTTACCGCGAGATTTCCGTTACTAAGCTGCTGATCAAGCCACCAGCGAAGCAACGGACATCTCTCAATGTGCATTCGGAGAATTGAATGAGATAAATTTATTTAAAATATAATATTTATAAAATAATTAAAAAAATAATTTTAGGCGAAATTCTGAGAACGTAACAAATGTAAATTTATAATTTACATTTGATTAGATATAATTATGTACATATCTTTACGTTTAATTATATACATGGTCCTATATCAATAGGAATCAAATGTATATAGAACAAGCGAAAGGAAATTTAGTATAGACTGGATAGCTCAAATGGTAGAGTAGCCGACATGTCTTCGGAAGGTTCTGGGTTCGAATCCCAGTCCGAGCTATCTAATAATTTTTTTCTCGCATACTCTATAAACTCACATTAAGATGATCCTCTCCACATTCCTTTCTCAATCCTTTCCTACCAATATCCTGTTACGTGAATGTGGAACGCTTCACGTAATAATTACCGTAACTCCTATTCTTTCCCGCTTCACAGCATTATTTATATTTGTAAAAATGCTTGCCGTAAGATGGACGGTGTGGCTTAATGTATATATAATAAGCGAAAGGAAATTTAGTATAGACCGGATAGCTCAAATGGTAGAGTAGCCGACATGTCTTCGGAAGGTTCTGAGTTCGAATCCCAGTCCGAGCTATCTAATAATTTTTTCTCGCATATTCTATAAACTCACATTAAGATGATCCTCTCCACATTCCTTTCTCAATCCTTTCCTACCGATATCCCGTTACGTGAATGTGGAACGCTTCACGTAATAATTACCGTAACTCCTATTCTTTCCCGCTTCACAGCATTATTTATATTTGTAATTTATATTAGATAGCTTCGGAGAATACAATAAGATCTGATCAGATATAATCATTTATAGATTTATATATAATCATATATAACCCTAAATAACTCAGGTCTAATCAGATCTAATCATATATATATTTATATATAATCATATATAGCCCTAAATAACTCAGGTCTAATCCCGGGTAAAAATTTTTATATATAATTATATATACTTATATGTTATTATATAGAATTATATATTACTTACATATAATTATATATGATTATATATAATAATATATAATTGGATGCAGTATTTTTTAATCTAATATATAAAATTCTCGTGTCACAATGTTCGTTCCCATACTCCTCCGAAACGGCTTGACCGATTCTCATGAAATTTTTTATGCATATTCAGTAAGCCTGAAAATCGGCTACTATCTATTTTTCTAACCTCTAAGTGATAAGGGGTGTTCACCCTAAAAATTTTTTTTTTATTTTTTTGATAAATTTTTTTTTTTTTTATTTTTTTATTATGTGGCATCAAAAAATACATACAACTCTAAATTTGCACTTTTTTATCACCAACCCTTGCTTTTTAATAGTCATTTTCATAATTTTATCATTTTCTATCCCGCTCGATAACATCAATTATTATCACTTGGTAAGTTATCCCCTCCATGTGTCTACCGGTGTCACTTCTCACCCTGTAAACAGCACGGAGTAGGGATGTTACCTCTACAGTTTTCGGCTATTATTAGTGTTTATGCTTCAAGCGTAGTAGTTAAACATTTTTACTATCTGAGTGTAACTCTCATATCAAGTATATTCTCGAGTAACTTTATTATTTATTTATTAATAACTAATATTATTGAATATAATTAATTATTAATAACTAATAAAATTATTAATTTTGAGTGTAAATCGCACGATCAGTTAATTAAGTGACTTACATAACCTCTAAAATACTCAACACGTGTCACAAGTTCCCGCAAACAACGGCTATTGAGTTGTAAGTATAAATTATTTTTTACGTTTATTATAAAATCAAAAATTATTCTTTCTTATTTGTAATGAAAATATTGTTGGGAATGGTGAAAAACGAATTCGGTGAAAGTTAGATTTTTATTACAATTGGGAAATTTTTTTTTGTGTTTACTTATAAGAGCTCTAACTTCGACAGTTTTTTTTTTTCACTATTTCTAACAATATGTATTTTCGATATAATTAAGAAACATAAAATTTTTCGCTTTCGTGAAACTATCTAATTTTTACATGTATATTTAATGTAATCAAAGATAAAATAAATGATTAATATAATAATTAAATAATTCAATCAGTTCTATTCATGTGTGTTTTGTATTGTACAGTGAACAATGCCAACAAAACGCAAAGGGGCCAATTTGAGCCGTGATACAAATAAATCTAGAAGCATTCGAAATAGAAGAGCCCAAAGAACCGAAGAACAAGTTCAGGAAGAAAATACTGGAGCGCGTGTGAGAACGGCGCAATTGCGTCAAGAACAATCAGACGATACACGAGCTGAACGCAATAAAGTCATGAGATTAGAACAACGACAATCACACCGTTTTACTGTCAATAGACGCAGAGCTAATATATGTTAAGACGTTGTCGATGAGTGATCGAGAGTGATCAATGAGTGATCGATGAGTGATCAAGTTTGTTTGTATTAGCTACAGACGGGTTAACAAAAATATTGTTCACGCTGCAGCATTAAGAGATTAATATTATGTAATTAATTAATTATATAAATAATTATTACTTTTAATAAATTAAAACAATTAATTTTTGGTATTTTGTTATTTTTAAACAACATTCCCTCATCGTTCACAGCACTCCAGGCCTTTTTCACTGATATTCCACATCCTTATACACTTCCAATAAGTTAGTAATTTTTTTTCTACACTATAAATTCTCTAGAAATTATTCACATGGCAAAACAACGTTTGCCGGGTCAGCTAGTAATTATATATAATCATATACAATTACATAGAATTATATATAATAATATATAATTAGATGCAGCATTTTATTATAATAATATACAATTACATATAATTATGTATAATTGCATATAATTATATATAATAATATATAATTAGATGTAACATTTTTTCAATAATTTAATATAATCATATATAATTTCATATAATTATATATAATCATATATAATTTCATATAATTCTATAGAATTGTAAAAAGTTACAAACATTATTATATACAATTACATGAAATTATATACAATTACATGAAATTATATATGATTATATAAAATTATATATATTTCGTATATAAACTGATAAAAGGATTTATTAACTATTAGAAATTTAATTTGTTTGAAGACAATTATTTAATTTATTGAATTTTAATAAATTTTTTTAACATTCAACAAATATTTATTTGGGAGGAAAGTACATTTATTAATAGTTAATAAATATTTATTAATAGTTAACAAATATTTATTTAAAGTTAATAAATATTTTGTTGAGTGAATCAACAGACTCGATAGAGTCTGGCGCCAAGTTCCATTCTCAAGCCAGACTACCGAGTGTGTATATACCGTAAGCAGAACGGTTTTTTGAGGTTACAAATTTTTTTTCAAATTTATTTTGATTTTTTTTTATATGATATTTTATAATAGTAGTTCATGCTTTTCATTACGCGTATTTCTTAATTATTATCAATTATCTTTATAATTTCTATTTAAAATTATTAAAAATAATCAGCACAAACTATAGCGACCCAGATTTTTAGATTTTAACTTTTTTCTTATGTAAAAAGCGGACGGCCAGAGACTAAATAATATAAAGATGCATGCTAATCTTATAATAGATGGGAAACTACAGTGAAAAAAAGATATTTGACAGCTTGCAATTACACACGCCAGGCGGCGCAAGAATAACTTTTACATGAACTATAGCTTAAAAGGGATAGTTTGCCACCGGAAATGTATTAAATTAAAATTGTCAATTTTTATTATAATTACAAAAATACTGAAGTCCGAGCAAAAACAGTTTCACTGTAAAAAAATCGCGCCAAGTCCACGTTCATAAGACTATTAAGAAAAAAAAATTTTATTTCTTTACAAAAAGATATAAAATAAAAAATTAAAAAATCCAAGTAACCGATATGGTTGTATATGATTTTCGAAAATTAAAAAAAATTTTGTTGTAAATTTAAAAATTAAAAGAAACCAATTTTGGAACGTACTTGGTGTGCATGATTGTGTACTTTAATTTTTTTTTAAAGTCCTAGTAGATAGATTTTAGGAATTTCATAAAAAGTGAAATATTTTGTAACCACGCACACTAAATACGTTCCAAAATTGTTTCTTTTAATTTTTAAATTTACCAAAAAATTTTTTTTAATTTCCGAAAATCATATACAACCATATCGGTTACTTGGATTTTTTAATTTTTTATTTTATATCTTTTTGTAAAGAAATAAAATTTTTTTTTCTTAATAGTCTTATGAACGTGGACTTGGCGCGATTTTTTTACAGTGAAACTGTTTTTGCTCGGATTTGTTTTATTTGCAATGTCATATGATATGAAGATTGCTTATAAACAAAAATCATCTTTATAAATTATTTGCATTAATTATATTACATTATAATAACGTTTATTGTAATATACCGAACTCTATTACAGCTCATAAATCATTTATTAACATTCAATAAAGCTTATTAAATATGAATAAATCCTTCTATCAGTGCAACTATACGGAAATCATATATAATTATGTATGAATCATATACAATTGTATATAATTTTTTTTATCTCTGCTACAATAATAATAATAATAATAATAATAATAATAATAATAATAATAATAATAATAATATTTATAATTATAATTTCAGAAAAAAAAATCACTCAGAATAAAAATAATTTTCATAAAAAAAAAATTTCTTAAACAAAATAAAATTTTTTTTTTTATTGCTAATCACACCACCGATGATTGAGATTTGCTACGTCTGCTACTCTAATGATTAATAATGTATTAATCTACAGTATTTTTTGTGGATGAAATAATAGGAACTGTATTAATTAAGTTAACTTATAAAAATTGATTATGTACAGTCGACGCTCTCTGTATTGGACCTCTCTGTATTTGACCGCTCTCTGTATTTGACCACATTCTTCCTCTGTATTTGACGATTTTACACATCTCTTATGGACAAGGACGAGTCAAATACAGAGAATGGTCCTGTACGGGTGAGTCAAATACAGAGAGCGTTGACTGTATACGATTTGCATTACTTGTAGTTATTTCAAACTTTGCTCTACAAGTAAGTCTCGTAGGTAAACAGGTAACGCGTCAGCCTTTCAAGCATCAGGTCAACGGTTCGATCCCCGCGCACGCCGAATTTTTTTTTATTTTTATAGAAATAATTATATATAATTATATCTAACTCTATATAATTATATAGGGCCATTTTTCATATATAATTATGTATAATTATATATAATCTTTTTTACCCGGGTAAGCATTCTCAATCGATTACAATAGTTTGCACTTATTTGAGAACTTTCTAAATCAATCCAGAAATTTTACCATCTTTCTAGAACATTCTAAATCGATTACAATAGTTGCACTAATTTCAGAATTTTTTAGATTTCTGGAGAAATCCAGAAATTGTTAGAACTTTATAGAACATTCTAGATCATTTGCAATAGTTTACATTTATTTAAGAACTTTCTAAATCATTTCAGAAATTTTTAAAACTTTCTAGAACATTCTAGATCAATTGTAATAGTTTGCAATCATTTTGAAATTTTATAGATCGTCCCAGAAATTTTCAAATCTTTTTTAAAAAATTCTTGATCAATACGAACATTTTTGGACACTTTGGGACTTTCTAGATCAATCCATAAATTTTTGGAATTTTCTAGAACATTCTGATTCGATTGCAATAGTTTGCGTTCATTTTAGAACTTTATAAATCATTGCAGAAATTTTTAGAACATTCTAGAATATTCTAAATTAATTGTAATAGTTTGCAATTATTTTAGGATTTTCTAGATCTTCCTAAAAATTTTTAAAGCTTCTTGGAAAATTCCTGATCAATACGAACATTTTTACAAACTTTGGAACTATCTAGATCAATCCAGAAACCTTATAGAACTTTCTAGAACGTTTAAAATCGATCATAATGATTTTCACTCATTTTGAGACTTTCTAGATCAATCGGGAAATTTTTAGAACTTTTTCGAACATTCAAAATCGATCACAATAAATTGCACTCATTTTGGAACTTTCAAAATAAATCAGGAAATTTCTAGCATTTTCTCGAACATCCTAAATCGATTATAATAATTTGTACTCATTTTGGAACTTTCCAGATCAACTGGGAAATTTCTAGAACGTTCTCGAACATTCTAAATTGCTAATAACAGTTTTGGAACTTTCTAGATCAATCGGGAAATTTGTAGAACGTTGTCGAACATTCTAAATCGACAATAATAGTCTTGGAACTCTTGGAACTTTCTAGACCAATCAGAAAATTTTTAGAACTTTCTCGAACATTCATAATCAATCATAATAATTTACACTTGTAAAATGATGTAATTGCGGGAAAGCGGATGATCAGGTTTTGGTCTGGATATCTCAATTAAAACGCGGAAATATTATTAAAATGAACACTATAAATTTATTTACACTAAATACTAGTTATATTTAATATGTTAATTAGCGGATTGCTTAAATAAAAGCGGATAAATAAAGCACTGCGTGAATAATAAAGCGAAGCCGGTTGACACGTGGTTGAACACTCTGCCGGCACTGGAAAAGCGGAGAATTAATTGCACAAATAACACAATTTATCTGTAACAAACTAAAGCGGATTAATAACGATTAATTTAAGCAAATTAAATTATTAAATAAGCGAAATGCGGTTTATTAACAAAAAGCGAAAGTAAAGAAATACTAATGGCGACTTGATGCAGCGAAAGCGTGGAAGCGAAAGATAATAATAATAATGCGTCTTCTTCCTCGTCGACTTGGGGAAGAAGGCCGATTGCGCATGTCAGCGGAGCTATCAGCCAATCACACCACTGAGACATGGCGTGATCAGTCAAGCTAAGCTTTCATAGGCGGTTAGTTTTTGCGGGAACTAGCGGTAGACAGGTGCGTGAAATTGGGAGTCCCCCAGGGGCGACTTCATCTGGGGCCTGTTCACTGAACATTCTCCCACGGGTTGGTGGCTGCGTCGACAAGATCGTCTTCTTCATATGTTAGCGGCAAGACACAGAGCTTTGTAATTGTGGTACTAGCTCTGTGTTAACTGTCTTGACAGTTACCACGTGGACTTGTCCATCTTCCCCTGGATGGAGAGCGATGACTTCGGCTAATGGCCACTTGGTCGGCGGGAGATCCTCAGTGGTGATCAGTACAACTGAACCCACTTTGATCTCGTTGCGTTGATGATGCCACTTTGAAATGGCCTGGTAGCGGTGGATGCAGTCCTGATAATAGCCTGTTCACTGAACTACACTTATTTTAGAAATTTCTACATCAATCGAGAAATTTCTAGAACGTTCTCGAACATTACAAATCGATCATAATAATTTACACTTATTTAAGAACTTTCTAGATCAATCGGGAAATTTCTAGAACTTTCTCGAACATTCTAAATCGATCATAATAGTTTGCACTCATTTTGGAACTTTCTTGATAAATCGGGAAATTTCTAGAACGTTCTGAAACATTTTAAATCGATAATAACAGTTTTAAAACTCTAGATCAACGTTCTCGAACATTATAAATCGATCATAATAATTTACACTTATTTAAGAACTTTTTAGATCAATGGGGAAATTGATAGAACTTTATCGAACATTCTAAATTGATCATAATAATTCGCACTCATTTTGCAACTTTCCAGATCAACCGAGAAATCTCTAGAACATTCTAAATCCGAACAAAAACAGTTTCACTGTAAAAAAATCGCGCCAAGTCCACGTTCATAAGACTATTGAGAAAAAAAATTTTATTTCTTTACAAAAGGATATAAAATAAAAAATTAAAATATCCAAGTAATCGATATGATTGTATATGATTTTCGGAAATTAAAAAAAAATTTTTTGTAAATTTAAAAATTAAAAGAAACAATTTTGGAACGTATTTAGTGTGCGTGGTTGCAAAATATTTCACTTTTTATGAAATTCGTAAAATCTATTTACTAGGACTTTAGAAAAAAATTAAAGTACACAATCATGCACACCAAGTACGTTCCAAAATTGTTTCTTTTAATTTTTAAATTTACAACAAAATTTTTTTTAATTTCCGAAAATCATATACAACCATATCGGTTACTTGGATTTTTTAATTTTTTATTTTATATCTTTTTGTAAAGAAATAAAATTTTTTTTTCTTAATAGTCTTATGAACGTGGACTTGGCGCGATTTTTTTACAGTGAAACTGTTTTTGCTCGGATTTCAGTATTTTTTGTAATTATAATAAAAATTGACAATTTTAATTTAATACATTTCCAGTGGCAAACTATCCCCTTTAAGCTATAGTTCATGTAAAAGTTATTCTTGCGCTGCCTGGCGTGTGGAAATGCAAGCTGTCAAATGTCTTTTTTCACTGTAGTTTTCCATTTATTATAAGATTAGCATGCATCCTTATATTATTTAGTCTCTGGCCATCCGCTTTTTACATAAAAAAAAGTTAAAATCTAAAAATCTGGGTCGCTATAGTTTGTGCTGATTATTTTTAATAATTTTAAATAGAAATTATAAAGATAATTGATAATAATCAAGTAATACGCGTAATAAAAAGCATGAACTACTATTATAAAATATCATATAAAAAAAAAATCAAAATAAATTTGAAAAATAATTCGTAACCTCAAAAAACTGTTCTGCTTACGGTATATACACACTCGGTAGTCTGGCTTGAGAACGGAACTTGGCGCCAGACTCTATCGAGTCTGTTGATCGATAATAACAGTTTTGGACATTTTGGAACTTTCTAGATCATCCCAGAAATTTCTAGAATTTTCTCGAACATTATATATCGATTACAATAGTTTGCACTCATTATAGAATTTTCTAGATCATTCCAGAAACTTTTAAAATTTTCTAGAACATTCCAGATCGATAATAACTGTTTTACACAGGTTAGAACCTTCTAGATCATTTTTGAAATTTCGAAAACGTTTTAGAAGTCCTCATGTGTTAGAAAAGGACAGATATATATTATTCCATATTTTCGCCACCCACGACCACCCACTTCCACCCACTCCGACTAAACTCCCTTATGCACACCTAGAGACCAAGGGGTCTTTGCCATCCCAACGGGAAGTTGATCAAAGTGGCGGATGATAGAAAAAACCGTGGACACACGTACGAACATTAGCATTTTATATAATATATTAAGATTATGCCAAAGCTGATGCCGAATGACAAAGAGAAAATATATATAAGAATTTTTACATTATTGTGCAGTTTAAACTATAAACATTTAGAATGTTTTACATAAGAATATTTTTTGGATAGTCAATATTAAGTTTATATAAAATTATGATTGAGTATAAAAATTTAATTTATAATGAATTAACTAACAATTTTAAGAATCTTTGATGTAACGATAAAGACAGATAAGAAAATTTGAGTTATAAAGAAGCTATATCATGAAAGTTTACTAAGAGTTTGAAGACTAATAATATAGAAACAAGAAAATTGACTAACAGTTTATGATCAAACATCAAGATTAAATAAATAATCAAACATTTTATTTTTGAAAACCTCCAAGCTAGATGAATTTATAATATCCTCTGGTAATTCTTTCCATAATCGTATCACTGTAATAACGAAAGAAGATTCATATTGAGTGGTACTGAAATTTGGCAGTTTAAAGAGGATATTATTTTTCTTGGCTGCTAGATAACTCTAGATAGATCTAGTCAAATGTACAAAATTCTTTTTTTTTGTGTACCGGTGTATTCAATAAATTATAAATAATATAAAAGTCACTTCTTTTCATCACTGCATAGTATTATATAACACGAATAATGTAATGTAACGTTCTGGAAATTTGATAATTTCTAGTATGCGATTTTTTTTTTAATTTTAACCACCCTGAATAAAAAAAAGTATTGAAAAATATTGGATTGACTAGAAAACCAATACTTTTTTCTTTGTCTCAATACTTTTTTTTAATCAGGGCAGGCCAACCGCTTTAGGTGATCGATAGATCCCAGGTGGGCCGCACAGATGATCTCTCTTACCATGATTTTTATTAATAAGATTATTATTAATTTTTACGGATAGGAACAGGGTGGAACAGCTAACAAGCTCTCGCCCCTATAGAAATATTAGAAAATAAGGTGGAACGCTAAGAAGCGCTCGCCCCTATTAGAAATAATTAGTCAGGATTAACATTATAATATAAAAATTTGATGATAAGAACAAGATTAGATAGAAGCCGGTGGACAAGGTCCGAGCTCAAAGAGCTCTCCCAGTTGACTGACTTAGTTAATTATTTAATTATACAGATGATCTGTGGCAGCCATTGTTGGGCTCAGGTTACACTTTCGAGAAAATCAGTTATTAAATTTAAAATAAATTATAGATTTACAGTTCAATTTTTTGTCAGGACGTCACAGTAAATAATCAACCGTAATGCTCCATTACCATATAAGATAAGCTTATAAGAATGATAAGATATGGAGCTATATATCGGTCATACGGTGTAGGGCGTTACGCATCGGTCTACTAACCGCGCGGCTTGGGTTCAAATCTTGTTTAAGGCAAATGTGATTTTCACTATATTTCTATAATAAGCAAAAATTAGGTTCACATGAGGTGTCCAACTTCCGAACATCGAATTAGCGCTACATAAAAATCAAATTATATTAAATATTCGATAAAATTTCTCTTTTTATTAATTTAACCATCAACTCTCTTTATACACTGTAAAAAAATTTTCGGAGTGATTTGTGAGTGATTGCGGAGAGGATGATTTTCAATTGATTTACTTCCTCCGAGAGTGAAATTCACTTCGAGACGAATTTAAATTATATTATTAATAGATTTCACTCCGCGGAGTAAATTTTTTAATTCTTTTTTTTTTGAATAAAAATAAAATAAAAAAAAATTGTTTTGACTCGTTTAAAAATTATAACATGCGCATTTAGAGATTTTAAAAATTACAATTAATAAACCGTTTTTTAATTATTATAAAAATTTGATATTTAAATATTTTTTAAACAAATCAAGTGAAAGTTTTTTTTTCTTGAATTCGTGTTATTTAACAAAAATTTTTTTTATTGATCGAAAAAAATTTTTTTCTGGAGATTAAATTTGATTTAAATTTTAAATTTTTTCAAAGTTTTAATTTTTTCGATTTTTATCCTTTTCTATTTTGTAGATAACAAATATATGTAAAAATAAATATATCTTCTAAAATGTTAATAGTAAAGAAATGATATGGAATCTTGTCATCTAATGATATTATTCAAGATATAAGCTCATTTCGATGTTCCTACTCATTGGGACCTTCCATCATGACATTTTAGCAGAGGCGGTATGGGAAAAGAGTGAGAAAATCACAAATTTTTATGGTTATGGCTTTAAAAGGATTATACGATCTTTTAAAAAAACTGATATTTGTTAGAATAATATACTTAGAATAACCCAAAAAAAATTTGGAAGCTCTTGACCGTGTAGTTTTTTCATAAATTATCAACAAAATGGTTGGTTAAACAAAAATAACCATCGATAAAAGCGAATAAGAGATAATCTGTGTGAAAGATAGCACTAGTGAGTGAAAAAAGAAAGAAATAGCACAAACTATATGTCGTGAGCTAACTAAACTACCTTATAGTGAGTTTCTCATAATCTGTAATAATTGACAGTTAACGATTCAATTTTAAGCACAACCGCGGGTTATCTGTCAGCCGAACGGTTTTCATATTTTAATTTGATCCAAGCTATATACTTTTTACCTCAATGATAAATTAATATCAATTTGATAAATTAATATCATATTGTCATTAGATTTATACGTTTTAATTATAATCTATTCAATCTGCGGCTGCGTGACCAAATAATCTGAATTTTAGGCTACCCGTTCAACGGTTTGCTTAGGTGTGGGTTCGAGCCCTGGCTGTTGCAGTTTTTTCAGCAATTTCCAGGGATCGCTCCTTAGTCGACTATTCCATGACCAGGTTTTCTGTGATTTTCCTGGTCACTGTGCTAAGGGTGAGACACAGGTAAATACGGATACGGTAAAAATGTAAGTCGGCCACAACCGCAATGGATAAAAGAAAGAAAGTGATATATTGCGTGTTAATAAGAAAGAGAGGCTTTACCTATCATCTTGATAAGTAAGTGAGGAGAAAATGGTTACATGCAGGAAAAAAAATTACCAACAAGGTTCTTGTAAAAATACAAAAGTGGATACAAGTATAATCTTTTCATTCATTCATATAATATATTTAATCTTACAAACATTGCTTCTTCATTTCAGGACGAAAAAGAAAGAATAGAAGAAATGGGTGGTCTTGTATTACATTACGGCATGTGGAGGGTCAACGGCGATCTTGCTGTATCCCGCGCAATAGGTAAAACACATGCAATCATATTCCATCTCTTTTATTAAATAATGATTTCTAACTTACAGTGAAACTTCTCTATACTTGACACGTCGGGCCAGGATCATTTCCTATAATCGATATCTGCCTCCATCTCCGCTATTTCGAAATTTTATTCTCCTATGCGCAATCAGACGCATACTGGGCAGAAACTATTTACAGAGTTTCAAAATATTTACCACTTGATTAAATGATAGGCTTTGAAAAAATCGTGGTGTGAAACTGGATTTTAAAGAACACGGATATTATCATATCAATTAGAGAGAGCGAGCAAGTATACGGAGGACAAGTATAGAGAGATTTCACTGTATTTTATTGTATTAAAAACATATATTTCTATTGAAACGATTTCAGGTAGATTTCGTAGAAATCTATCTATTGCATTGGCCCTTGTGTCGGAATTCACGCGAAATTTTGTTATTTTATCTCTTATTTTCGAGTCGAGTAAAACTCAAAATTAGCATTGATTCAAAAGTTTATATATATATATATATATATATTTACTATTTTTTCCGAAGATCGGTGTTTTTACTAATTAAAGAGTTCTATATTTCAAAGCCATTATCCCCGATCCAAATTGATGTTAGACTAATTTTAAATTTTACATTAAAATTTTTATTTATTAAATTTATTTTCACCACTTTTATTGGCACGACGCCAAAAGATCCAGGTTTGATTCCTGGTCTGAGCATTTTCTGAGTTATTATTTTTTCGGTGACCGAAAAAGTTTCACTGAGTAAAAAAATTAACTCCTTTGCTTAATCTTAATTAAAAATAAAAAAATTTTTAATTATTATATATATTCACCCGAAGATGGTATTGAGTGCTTATACCAACAATAAAAGTGGTGAAAATAAATTTAATAAATAAAAATTTTAATGTAAAATTTAAAATTAGTCTAACATCAATTTGGATCGGGGATAATGGCTTTGAAATATAGAACTCTTTAATTATATATATATATATATATATATATATATATAGTATATATATATATATATATATATATATATATATATATATATATGACGGTAAGTCAGGAATAATTGTTGGAGTAGCAGAATTATCGTGTACGTTCATTTTTATTATTACAATCAAATTAATATGCGGAGTTACAATATGTCAATTAATAAAAATGAGTAAAATAGATTCGTATTACAGGAATAAACACAATCATTAATTACTACTTATCACTAACACAACAATACACAAAATACGATACAATGTTAAATTGCTTTGCAATACACTCAGACTTAGGAGGATAACGAATTCGTGATCACCAGGACGTCTGTACGATCTCGATTTTAGAGTAAGACTGTCTTCTCCAAGATTCTCAAATAATATGACAAATGCATATTTCCTTTTCCCTTGGTAATTTATGATACCCCTATCGTCCTGTGACCACGACTACGTTGACAACCATGTGTCGACCTAGGTCTAAGCCTACCGCAATAAAACAACTTAGTTAAACTTATTTTTTACAACCATACTCGAAGTAAGGGTATATTCTTTAAATATTGAGGATTACAAAAATATTACTATTCTAAAGAATATTCTCATCAGATTGCCAGAGAAATACTCCACTGTACTTTACTCTCCGACACGGCCATTCTGACAATCACACGTCCTCGGGTGTATCTAAAACATTGATCGGTTATCATAAAGCACTTTACAACAGTGAAATTACAGAAAAAAAATAGATTCAGAAGTCCTCTCGAGTAACAGAAATCCATAAATTATTAATTATCCCCAATAGTTATCGTATAGTACCCAAGAGATCGAAAGAGCCATCAATCAGTATTCCTTATTATTTAATAATCAAACAAGGTTTCATTTTCTCCACCAATAGACCTCTGCACTATCTCTAGGCTACCCTGTATGCCACATACAGTATCAAACATATTTCGTAGTTGCCACAACTACCTGCCCGCCACATTATCAGCTGCCCATCGCCCCCTGATCAAACTAACATTAGCCACTAATTTAGTTTGCAGTTGCGACTACACACTGATGCATGCGCGAAATAAGAAATACCAAAAACAGTCCAGGTCCACGACCTGCAGCCAGCCATCAGTGCATTGCGTCATTGGTGGTCTCATTTTCAACCATAGTCCCTATTTCAGGACCAACACCAACAGTCTCCTCGGCACAACTTTCATTGTCCGAGGAAACATCCAACTCATTAGGAATATAATTCTCAGGCATTTCTCTCAACTTATCATGACTATACTTATAACTTCTACTACTACTTAAAGATTTTAGTTTGTACCTGTCGTTATCAAGCATTTCTGCTACTACGAATGGACCTCTAAATTTACTATCGAGTTTCGTTTGATTACGTTCTTCATTTTTAATCAAAACATGATCTCCTATTTTAAACCTGTTTACTTTAGCTTTATTTTTATCAAATCTAATCTTCTCATAATTAGCATTCTCTTCTATACTATCAATCGCTCGTTGTCTTACATTAGAGATATCAATTTCTTTTTCGTTGTCATCAACTAACAATCCGTAAGGTCTTGCCTTCTTACCAATTAGCAATTCTAATGCACTGGATTTGGTAATACGATTCGCGGTTGAGTTTAAAGCTAGCTGAACTTCACCAATGGCGTCTTGCCATGGACGATTATTAGACTCAACAGCAGTGAACATATTTTTAAGTGTACTCATCACACGCTCTACTTGACCATTTGCCCTACTAGTACCTGTAGCTATTAGATGTAAATTTATATTTAGAGATTTACAAAAGTCTTTAAAGTTTTTCCCAGTGAAACATCTACCCTGATCGGCAATTACACGAGCAGGAACCCCAAAGATAAATTCTGCAGCCTTTAAAGCTTTAATGACGTTATTACAATCAATTTTGCGGGTGTGATGTACGTAAACATATTTGGTAAAGCCATCTACTATTACAACAATGTATTCTTTTGTATTATTTTTACCGCTCAATTTACCTGTGATATCTATATGCACAGTATGCCAAGGTATGCGGGTCTTAGGAATGGGATGTAATTCAGCTTGAATTTTACCTGAGTGGGCTTTAGAGAGTTTACAATTAATACAATTTTCAACAAATTTACGCACATATTTAGATATACCTTGAAACCAGTAATATTCATAGACCTTGTCGAGTGTTTTATCCCAACCTAAGTGCATGACAGACTCATGTACGTGGTTAATAACAGACCACCGGAATTTCCTAGGTATAATCGGCAAACAGAAAGTTTCGCCTCTTCTTTGTACTTTTCGATAAAGTGTACCTGCTTTAATTTCATAAGATTTGGAAAGGTCTTCCGATAGCTCATTGTTTTGTAACTTGGTGACTATTTCCGAAATTTCCGAATCACGCCGTTGTTCGGCAAGAAGCCAATCAACCGATATTTCCGCGAGGTTTACGCGTTGTTCCTCTATTTTATTAATTTGCTTTGACAAATTGGGCAGGGGATTTCGGGAGAAGAAATCAGCGTGAGCCATATGTTTGCCTTCCCTATAGACTATATCAAATTGGAAAGCCTGTAAATAAGCCCACCATCTATGAACTCTATCATTAAGGTCAATCTTATTTTGAGAAGACTTTAATGAGTTGCAATCCGTTACAACGATAAACTGTCGTTCGTGTAGGTAATGCCGAAAGTGTTTGATTGATTTAACAACAGCCAAAGTTTCGAGTTCATACGAGTGATACCTGGACTCAGCCGGGCTTGTTCTTTTACTAAAATATTCTATAACTTTATTTTTACCATCTACTTTATGCATGAGTATTGCTCCGTACCCATCGGAACTAGCATCGGTATGCAGTTCTATGGGATAATCCGGGTCAAAAATAATTAAGACGGGTTCATTGGTTAAAGTATGAATTACTTGTTGTCGAGCATTTTCATGTGTCTCAGTCCACTCAATATATTTTTTACCTGAGGTAAGAGCATACAATGGTTTCATAATTTGTGAAAATTTAGGGACAAATCGTCGAAAGTAAGATGCAAGGCCAATAAACTGTCTAAGCTGGGTAACGGTCCGAGGTGCAGGTAATGCTGTTAAGGAGTTTATTTTACGAGGGTTTGGACGAACTTCCCCATCTTTAATTTCATACCCAAGATATGAAACAGATGTTTTAAAGAAAGAACATTTTGAAAAATTAAATGAAAACCCCGCATCTATAAGAATTCCCAATACCATTCGAAGTCTTTCAAACGCTTCCTCTATTGTATCCGCCATTATTAATACATCATCTAGGTAAACTACGACGAAAGTGTACGCGAGCTCACCTAATGCTTTTAAAATAGCTCTTTGAAAAACAGAAGGAGCATTTTTAAGCCCAAACGGCATTGTTAAAAATTCAAATTGACCATCGGGGGTGACAAATGCCGTACGTTCTATAGATTCCGGATGTACGGGAATCTGATGGAAACCACTGGCCATATCTAAACTGGTATAAAATTTGGTTTTCCTAAGTCTCGATATTTGATCTAAAATAAGCGGCAAAGGAAACTTGTCTGCTACTGTATTTTTATTTAGTTCACGATAATCAACGCACAAACGGTCCGATCTATCCTTCTTTTTAACTAATAAGATGGGACTAGCAAACGGCGAATTACTAGGACGAATAACATTAGCTTCAAGCAATTCGTTTATTCTTTTTCTAACTATTTGTCTCTCTTCCACACTAAGTCTAAATGGTCTTCTTTGTACTGTAACGTTTGGATCAATTAAACGTATTTCAAGTTCACCGCTGTTAACGTGAGTACGAGGAAAGCCCGTAATGAAAGAACTTTCATAATCTTTCAATATTGAAATTAACCTTATTTTATGATCTCTATCAACATCGGTATCGACATTATCAAAGTTTATAATTTCAAATTTACTACATTCATTTACTACTTTAGATTTACAAATTTTAAAATTGTTTTGAGAAATGTTTACTTCAAAACCCAAGCTTAAAATTTCTCGACCAATCAAAATATTATAATTTAAATATTCATCTGGGACAACATGAAAAAGAATCTCTAATGTAAACGAATCCATAGTTACAATAGATACAATTTGCATACTACAATTTACTACAACATTTCCGATACCTTTCAAAATTACTAGCTCATTAACTCTTCGTCCCGAAAACTTAAGAGCAATCGATTCCTTAATCAATGAGCATTCCGCTCCCGAATCAAAACAGTATGGAAACGACTCACCAAGATGACTCAAAATACCAGTAGGAGCTGCTACTGTGCAAAGATTCACATGACGTTCGACGTTGCCGTTGCCTTTGTTGTCCCCTGGACCGCTACGACCGCCACTTGAAGCTGTACAGTCTGGTGCAATATGACCAGCTACCCCGCATTTGAAACACGTAACAGTACGCGATGTAGAGGATGATCCTCTGGCACCACGATGATGACTGTTATGCTCTGCTTGTTTCTTCTTAATTTTAGGGCAGTCAAACTTTTTATGGCCCATTTCCCCACAGAAATGACACTTTATAGGTGCTGCTGATTTAAAGCATTTCGTATCCGATGTAGACGAATTGTCTAGAGCTGGTGCTAATCTCTTTCGGGTGTAGTTGAAGCCTCGCATTTCACTCAAGAATTCGGCTTCCGTTTTGATGTCATTAGTTAATGCCACACGTTCGACTCGATTGTCAATATGAGTCAATCGCGCAAGCACAACCGCATTAATAATTTCATCAACCGTTAAAGATCTCCAACGGGCTTTTAACGACGATCGAAGTCGAATGCCAAATGCGCCAACACTTTCATCCTTGATTGGTACTTCGTTGTGGATTTTCAGAGCGGCCCCTGTCGCAGTTTCCTGTCCACCAAAACGTGACACAAAAAGTTCTTTTAATTGTGGCCACTGTATACCCGGAATTGATACTTGAGATAACCACTGAGCCGCTGAACCTTCCAGGGCTTTACTAAGCGCAGATATTAACCCGCTGCCTTGGAGAGGATTTTCTGAGAAGCACAATTCAGTTGTTGCACACCACGCGACAGAATCCGATCCCGCACTCTCTGGGTTGAACCGCGGTAAGCCAATATTGTTCTTTGTCGAAGACGGCTTTTGTAAACAGCTCTTCATAAACTCGAAAAATGTATTCCACTGATCAGGTGCTGGACCGGACGGAGACGATCCCACTTCTGATGACGGTAAGTCAGGAATAATTGTTGGAGTAGCAGAATTATCGTGTACGTTCATTTTTATTATTACAATCAAATTAATATGCGGAGTTACAATATGTCAATTAATAAAAATGAGTAAAATAGATTCGTATTACAGGAATAAACACAATCATTAATTACCACTTATCACTAACACAACAATACACAAAATACGATACAATGTTAAATTGCTTTGCAATACACTCAGACTTAGGAGGATAACGAATTCGTGATCACCAGGACGTCTGTACGATCTCGATTTTAGAGTAAGACTGTCTTCTCCAAGATTCTCAAATAATATGACAACTGCATATTTCCTTTTCCCTTGGTAATTTATGATACCCCTATCGTCCTGTGACCACGACTACGTTGACAACCATGTATCGACCTAGGTCTAAGCCTACCGCAATAAAACAACTTAGTTAAACTTATTTTTTACAACCATACTCGAAGTAAGGGTATATTCTTTAAATATTGAGGATTACAAAAATATTACTATTCTAAAGAATATTCTCATCAGATTGCCAGAGAAATACTCCACTGTACTTTACTCTCCGACATATATATATATATATATAAACTTTTGAACCATCTGCATTTTCTGAATCCGCTTGACGAGCTGAGTCGAAATATAGCAAAATTTTTCAAGAGTTCCGTCATGAGGACCAATGCAATAGTTAGATTTCTATGAAATCTACTAAAAACATAATTTTCCATTGTTAACGCCCCCGCAACCACCCTTGTAGGTATAATTTCGTAAAATCCGTTCTTAGCTGACCACTACTCGGCGAGAGGAATATTCCTACCAAATTTCAAGCCTCTACGCCTTATGGTTCCAGAGATATCGTGATGAGTCAATATATAGGTGGAAATCTCTTATATATATACTAGCTGTTACCCGCCCGCTCCGCTGGGCACTTAGAGTATTGTATTTAGAATTCAATAGAATTGTATTTTTAGATCTAGACTTGAAATTAAATTCGAATATTGTTTTGACTTGCACAGATTCCAAATTCCGTCGGATTGGCCTGTACCTTTTATCCATGTGATTATTCTAGCTAATACTCATTGTAACTTTCAATGTGCAATCACTATAACATTCTCGTGGCTTTCTTCCGAAAATGAATAATAATTAACATAAAGAAAAAAATTTGAAATAAGCATTGAAAGTTTCAGTTAAAGTGATCGCAGGTCTCATAAGTGAAGTTGAAATCGGCCTAGCTTAAAGTGCGACGAATTTTGCTGTTATCTATGATTCTATCAAATTTTATATCTGTAGGAACAGTATTTGAAAAATGTAAATTTTTTTACAACTATTACTCCCGCACTCCTATGTTGGGGAGGAATTTTGTAAGATCCCATTTGGAATGATTTTTACATTATAAATAAACGGTTCCAACAAAACTGAGTCTATAGAAACTATTGTTTGAAAATGAGAGATTTACATTGTTCACGCCCCTCGCAATCCCTTTTGGGGTTGAAATTCGATAAATTCCATTCTCAGCTGAACTTGACACTATACACGAAAATTCCTACTAAATTTGGAGTCTGTAGAAATTACAGTTTGGAAATTAAAATTTTAGATTTTAACATCCACCCCCGCAATCCCTATCGAAAGTAGAATTTTTTGAAATCTGTTTTAAGATGATCTCCTCATGACAAATAAAAGATTCCTACCAAATTTACAGCTTTTAGAAGCTATATTTTGGAACTTGATTTTTTATTGTTAACATCCATCCCCGCAGTCCTTGTTGGGGGTGGTTTCTCGTAAAATCCGCTCGTAGATTATTTTTATGTCATTTATAGAAGGTTCCTACCAAATTTAGAGTCTATAAGAGCTATGTATTACAAACGGGAATTTTTCATTGTAAACGCCCCCAGAATCTTTTTTAGGGTGGGATATAATAAAATTCGTTCATGAATTATTTCTACATCACATATAGAAGATTCCTACCAAATTTAGAGCATGTTGGCCCTATAGCTTGGAAATTAAAAATTTTCCTTGTTAACACCCACCCCCGAAATCCATATTGGGAATGAGCATATAGGAGCTAGACCTTAGAAATTCAAAATTTTCATTGTTAACACCCAGCCCCGCAACCCCCTGTGGGGGTGAGATATCGTAAAATTCGTTCATAGATTATTTCTACATCTCTTACAGAAGATTCCTACCAAATTTGGAGTCGATAGGAGCTATAGTTTAAAAACGGGAATTTTTCATTGTTAACGCCCCCGCAAATCCCTTTGGGGGTGGAATTTCTTAAAATCCGCTCTTAGCTGACCTCTACATGGTGAAAGTAATATTCTTACCAAATTTCAAGTCTCTAGGTCTTATAGTTCCAGAGATATCGTGATGAGTGAGTATATACGTGGAAATCTCTTACATATATATACAGATATATAATTGTATATAATTAATAATAATATACAAGGGCCTGGAAGTTGGGGCAAAACATGTAGCGATAAAAAGAGAGCAAAACTTTAGTAACAATGGCATGAAAAAAAACGATCGCAACGTAGAAAACAAGCAAGTTCAGACGTATCGATTAATAAAATAGTCTAATTCGAAATGTCAAAAAAATTGAGGTTGGTTGTAAGCACGTGAATTTAGAGAATTACAGCCTAAAAAATAACATTGAAGGCATTTAAAATTTTCGCCGGAATGATTATAAGGCATGATAATGTCAAACTGACCAACACAGATGATCTTCAGAGTCGTGCGATGTATTATCCGCGGAGTATGAAGTACCTGTGTAGTAAAAGGACCATGCTAAAGGTAGAGAAAAAATTTTTTTTTGGGATAGTAAATGGATATTCTATTTGATAAAATTGCAGGTCGATACACGACCTGAGTGTCAGGTGTTACTATCCGTAGGCTAACTCGAAAAATTCCGGTATAAAATCTGTTATTCACTGATTTTTACAACCACACACGACCTGAGCTTTAACAACAAACGCCAGGTATTGCGGCCCGTAAGTTTACTCTTGAAATTCTTGAATAAGATTTCTTATTCGCTAAATTTCATAACCGCACATGATCTGAGACTATTAGCGAGATCATGAGCGATATCATTAGCGAGACCATGAGCGAGACCACGAGCGAGACCACGAGCGAGACCGTGAGCGAGACCGTGAGCGAGATCATGAGCGAGACCATGAACGAGATCATGAGCGAGACTACGAGCAAGATCATGATCGAGACCATGGGCAAGATCATGAGCGAGACCATGAACGAGATCATGAGCCAGACCACGAGCAAGATCATGAGCGAGACCACGAGCAAGACCGTGAGCGAGATCATGAGCGAGACCACGAGCGAGATCATGAGCGAGATACTGAGTGAGACCACGAGCGAGACCGTGAGCGAGATCAATGAGCCAGGCCATGAGCAAGATCATGAGCGAGACCACGAGCGAGATCATGAGCGAGACCGTGAGCGAGATCATGAACGAGATCATGAGCCAGACCACGAGCAAGATCATGAGTGAGACGACGAGCAAGACCGTGAGCGAGATCATGAGCGAAACCACGAGCAAGATCATGAGTGAGACGACGAGCAAGACCGTGAGCGAGACCACGAGCGAGACGACGAGCAAGACCACGAGCGATATCATGAGCGAAACTACGAGCGAGACCATAAGCGTGATCATGAGCGAGACCATGAACGAGATCATGAGCGAGACCATTAGCGAGATCATGAGTGAGACCATGAGCAATACCACGAGCGAGACCATTAGCGAGACCACGAGCGAGACCATAAGCGTGATCATGAGCGAGACCATGAACGAGACCATTAGCGAGATCATGAGTGAGACCATGAGCAATACCACGAGCGAGACCATTAGCGAGATCATGAGCGACACCACGAGCGAGATCATGAGCTAGACCATGAACGAGATCATGAGCGAGACCATGAACGAGATCATGAACAAGATAATAAGCGAGATCATGAGCCAGACCATGAGCGAGACCGTGAGCGAGATCATGAGCGAGACCGTGAGCGAGATCATGAACGAGATCATGAGCAAGACCGTGAGCGAGATCATGAGCGAGACCACGAGCGAGATCATGAGCAAGATCATGAGCGAGACCACGAGCGAGACCACGAGCAAGATCATGAGCGAGACCGTGAGCGAGATCATGAGCCAGACCACGAGCAAGATCATGAGCGAGACGACGAGCAAGACCGTGAGCGAGATCATGAGCGAGACCATGAACGAGATCATGAGTGAGACCATTAGCGAGATCATGAGTGAGACCATGAGCGAGACGACGAGCAAGACCACGAGCGATATCATGAGCGAAACTACGAGCGAGACCATAAGCGTGATCATGAGCGAGACCATGAACGAGATCATGAGCGAGACCATTAGCGAGATCATGAGTGAGACCATGAGCAATACCACGA
Organism: Cotesia glomerata; assembly: GCF_020080835.1. NCBI lineage: Eukaryota > Metazoa > Arthropoda > Insecta > Hymenoptera > Braconidae > Cotesia > Cotesia glomerata. The sequence continues at coordinate 11,694,030 of NC_058162.1, forward strand.
GCGAGACCATTAGCGAGACCACGAGCGAGACCATAAGCGTGATCATGAGCGAGACCATGAACGAGACCATTAGCGAGATCATGAGTGAGACCATGAGCAATACCACGAGCGAGACCATTAGCGAGATCATGAGCGACACCACGAGCGAGATCATGAGCTAGACCATGAACGAGATCATGAGCGAGACCATGAACGAGATCATGAACAAGATAATAAGCGAGATCATGAGCCAGACCATGAGCGAGACCGTGAGCGAGATCATGAGCGAGACCGTGAGCGAGATCATGAACGAGATCATGAGCAAGACCGTGAGCGAGATCATGAGCGAGACCACGAGCGAGATCATGAGCAAGATCATGAGCGAGACCACGAGCGAGGCCACGAGCAAGATCATGAGCGAGACCGTGAGCGAGATCATGAGCCAGACCACGAGCAAGATCATGAGCGAGACGACGAGCAAGACCGTGAGCGAGATCATGAGCGAGACCATGAACGAGATCATGAGTGAGACCATTAGCGAGATCATGAGTGAGACCATGAGCAATACCACGAGCGAGACCATTAGCGAGATCATGAGCGACACCACGAGCGAGATCATAAGCGAGATCATGAGCTTGACCATGAACGAGATCATGAGCGAGACCATGAACGAGATCATGAACAAGATAATAAGCGAGATCATGAACCAGACCATGAGAGAGATCATGAGCGAGACCATGAGTGAGATCATGAGCGAGACCATGGGCGAGACTATTAGCGAGATCATGAGTGAGACCATGAGCAATACCACGAGCGAGACCATTAGCAAGATTACGAGCGATATCATAAGCGAGGTGTCATGTAACTTTTTTTAGGCTGGAATTGAGTGAAAAACTTTTCAATATTTTCTTGTAAGGTATTTTTTTCTTCATAATTCCATGTGCATTGCTAAGCATCTACAGATTTATTGAAAAAGATTAAAAATTTAACATTAAATGTGTTGTTAAAGCTCAGGTCATGTGCGGGTATGAAATTCAGTGAATAAGAAATCTTATTCAAGAATTTTAAGAGTACACTTACGGGCCGCAACACCTGGAGTCTGTTGTTGAGGCTCGGGTCATGTGCGGATATGAAATATAGTGAATAAAAAAATATAAATATCAATTTTTAGAATAAACCCACGGGCCGCAATACCTGGAGTCTGTTGTTGAAGCTCAGGTCATGTGCGGTTAAGAAATTTAGTGAATAATAAATCTAAGTCAAGAATTTCAAGAGTAAACCTACGGGCCGCAACACATGGAGTCTGTTGTTGAAGCTCAGGTTATGTGCGGTTATGAAATCTAGTGAATAAAAAATCTTATTCAAGAATTTGAAAAGTAAGCCTATGACTCGCAACACCTGGAGTCTGTTGTTGAAGCTTAGGTCGTGTGCGGTTATGGAATTTGGTGAATAAGAAATCTTAGTCAAGAACTTGAAGAGTAAACCTACGGGTCGCAACACTTGTAGTCTGTTGTTAATTCTCTAAATCCACGTGTTTACAACCGACCTCAATTTTTTTGACAATTCGAATTAGACTATTTTATCAATCGATACGTGTGAACTTTCTTGTTTTTTACGTTGCGATCGTTTTTTTTTCATGCCATTGTTACTAAAGTTTTGCTCTCTTTTTATCGCTAATTGTTTTGCCCCAACTTCCAGGCCCTGACAGGAGGCCATATATAATTATTAATTATATATGTGATTCCACATATAATCTTATATAATTATATATGATTAATAATCATATATAATCAGGGCCTGGAAGTTGGGGCCAACAATTAAAGTTAAAAATAAAGCGAATTTGAAGTAATAATCACAAGCAAAATGACGAGCGCAAGCAAGTTCAAGCGCTTAAACTAATACTATATTTTAAGAATAAAATATGTCAAAATAAAAGTGAAGTTGGCAGCAAAACACGTGAGTTTAAACAACACAACCTGATATCAAGGACAAAACAAACTATAATAAAAATCATGAGTGGAGGATAATGTGAAATATTTGCATTGCATAAAATCCAATAGGATCTATATAAATAAAATGCGTCTGTGATGTTTTATTAAATTTCAGATGATTTGTAGCGAAACCGAGCAAACAGTCTCCGTGTAAGGAATTAGGCTGAAAGAAAGAGGAGCAAGTCTTAGGAGCGGATTTTAAACCTTGTCTGGTAGACAACAGTGGATAAAAAAAAAATAGTTGATTTGTCTACTTATGTGATTTAGGAAAAATTAATGAGGAAAATGTTTCATGAATAAGTATAGAAATAAAATTTTTTTTCCCTGAACAAGCTTAAAAAATTTACAACACGATTTCCGTCGAAAACTTAAAATTTACAAAAAAATGAAGTTTTTTATTGTCATTTGTTTCTGCTGACCTATTTAATATTAACTCTTAGGCTGTAATTATGATACAAAATATTATTTACAAAAAAGTATCTGATGATTTTCGCCGAGTCAAGCCCTAAAAAATTTTACAAAATAATCTCCAACAAGAACTTCTATTTTCCTAAATAATGAGATTCTAAATGGTTACTTTATTTGGTTAACTGATTAAAGCTTAACTCTAAGGTGGCAATTATAGAAAAAAATATTCTCTACACAACAGCAGAAAAGTACTTTGATGTAGTCATGCCCAAAAAAAAATTACAGAATTATCTTGGTCAAAAAAAATAAAATTTACAAAAAATATAATTTCAATTTATTTACACTTTTTTTATTAGGCCCAACTTTTTGCTGGTAAATATTGCAAAATGTTTTCTACAAGGAAAATCTAGAAGTATTTTTTGCTCAGACAAGCCCGAGAAGAGCTACAGAATAATTTCAGTCAGAAACTTGAAATTTACTAAAAAATTAAGTTTTCCATTGAGATTTTTTTCTACTGACCAGTACTTTAGCATAAAAGTATGTATTATTCGTATGTATTATTAGCATAAAAGTAAGTAAGTATTCTACTGACCAGTACTTTAGCATAAAAGTACTTTAGGTGTAGCTATGCCCAAAAAGAAGTTATGAAATGATTGCGCTCAAAAAAATTGAAATTAAAAAAAAATAGTTTTAATTTTTTTACACTTTTTCTAATAGGTTCAACTTTTTGCTGGTAAATATGGAATGGAATATTTTTTACAAAAAAAATCTAGAAGTATTTTTCGCTTAGAGAAGCCCAAAAAAAGTGACAAAATAATTTCGGTCAAAAACTTGAAACTTACTAAAAACTTAGGTTTTCCATTGTGATTTTTTTCTGCTGATCTATTTAAGCTTAACTTTAAGGTAGTAATTATAGAACAAAATATTCTCTACAAAAAAGTATCAGATGATTTTTTGCTCAAACAAGCTCAAAAAAAGTTATAAAATAATTTTTGTCAAAAACTTGAAAGGGCATAGTCGGATTAATATGGAAATTCTGCCCCCATGGCTTTTTTGACTCATACTTAGGGGGTCGATTTGGTATCGGATGAAAATAATTCACACCAATTTTTAGCTCTTTAACTCAAACGGTATTCGAGAATTTCAAAAAAACCTGTTTTTTCAAAATTATTTTTATTTTTATAGTAAAATTCGGAATTGATTAATGATGATTTTTTTCCTAATTCTTACGAGTCCAAAACATGAAAAAATCATATGATCATGATTCTCAAATAGAAAACCGATTTTTAACAGAGAAAAGAAAATTATTTTTTTTTTTTTCAGCCTTTTTGAAATATGTCACTCACCAAAATTCGTCAGAAAATGTCTTTTATACTCCTCTATACTCAGGAATTTTTTTGAATTTTTAGAAATGGTGGAACAATTCAAAAAAAATTAAAAACTCATTTTTTTTTCAAAATCTTGCGTTTAACAAACTTACATTTTTTTTAGTACACATAAATACGTAGAAAATTTTATTTTTGTTTAAAATTCACAATTACATTACTTCTCAATCTTTATACTAGACAACGATAACGTTAAAACTATGTTTTTCAAAATTTTGGCCAAGTTGGCACATTATAACGCCATCTATCGGGATTTTCTGTATCCATTTATTATTTCTTCTAAGGTTCCGCTTGTTTAGATAACCTAAAAACAAAGAAGCTTCTATGGTTGATGTCATTGTCTGAATAGCAGTTAACGCATTAATTAATTCAGTACTTATATTGACAATATTTTTTCGTTCCACCATAAAATTATACTGGAGTATCATTTTTGTTATATTATCTTGTCTCATCTTTATGAGATACTATTTTTTGTCGTTAAATAGTGTCACAGTCGATTACAAAGACTCAAGTAAGTGAAGTTTTATATTTAATCAGTTTATATATGTCCAAATTCCTAATATATAATTTTAATATTGATGTTAAAATGGATTTTGATAAAAAATGTATCAATTGTAACATATATTTGCGTAAAGCAGTTGGTTATAAAAAATTTGTTATGACAATTGATGAAGCTAATATTGCGACAGAAAAAATTGGAAAGAGAGTTCTTGTTAATGATGCCTTTTGTAGTAAGTGTCGAGTTATTTTAACAAGACCACCTATACTTAAGAACACTCAGGATTCATCTGCAGATCAAGTTAGTATCAAAAGTCAGCCAATTTTTTCTCAGTCTTTATCCACTACTGTTTCATCCGTATCATCATCTGAAGATCCTTCATATGTTATTGAAGAAAAAATGGAAGAAGAGTTAGAATTTGTGGAGTTGGGTTTTCCCCGAATCATATCGACACATAAATACTGTTGCCTTTGTGGATTATCAGCAAATATCACAATTGTTCCATTTGAAGCACGCAAACAAGTATTTTCGACAAGACGACTCTTTATTCCTGAAGGAAATCGGTGTTGTAAAGATAACATTATAAAAAAGCGGTTTTATGATGAAGAAATTAACAATTTTCGGATTTATTCGAATACCAGTGTATTTGAAGTTCGTGATTTGGAAAAATTACTTGGGCAGCTGGCTATTGGCACTGATTCGTCTATAATTGATAAAATTGGAGATCACTCGTTTTCAGAAAAACAGTTGGAGGTATTTACGAGCCTTACCTGGGAAAAATTGATAAAACTTCGTGAAATGTTAACGTCGATGAGAAAATCAGTGAATCGTAATGTCATTCAAGCTCTCGTTATTTTTTTATTCAAATTACGAACAGGAAATTCAAATGCAGTGATATCTTCCATTTTTGGTTTAGCTCGGGAACAAATGGTATCCGACTACTGTGATGAAGTAATATCTTCATTTGAAAAAGATGTTTTACCTCAGTATTTCGGAATCGATGCTATTAGTAGGGAGACATTACTCGCCAATACCTCTAATACTGCTAAAGTGCTGTATCAAGTGAAAGATGACCAGTTGATATTCATTTGCGATGGAACATATATTCGTCATCAAAAAAGTGCAAATAACGAATACCAGAGGAAATCATATTCTGGTCAAAAGAAAGTTCCTCTGTGCAAACCATTCACGATATGTACTACAAATGGTTTCGTTATAGATATGCTCGGGCCATATACAGCTAATATGAACGATGCTGAGATTATGAGAATCATCTTAAGTGATCCCAATGGTCTGATCAAGTTGCTGAAAAAAGGTGACATTATTGTAGTTGATCGTGGCTTCCGGGATGTGATAGTATATTTAGAAGAATTGGGGTTTAAAGTGCTAATGCCTGCTCTCAAAGGAAAACGCAATCAACTGACCACAGATGAATCAAATGAATCCCGTTTTGTTACCAAAATCCGTTGGGTTGTTGAAGCAGTACATGGAGATATTAAGCAGAAGTTTAGGATTTTAGATCATAAACTAGACAATAAATTGCTTCCAAAAACTGATGTTTTTTGTCGAATCGCTTGTTTTCTGCACAATGAATTCGGTAAGAGACTTGATTCTGATCTCGATCTTTCTGAAAAAATTATTGCCGCCATGAACTCAAAAAAGTATCAAGATAATACCTTAGCCTCAGAAGTAGAGACTAATCGTTGGGCAAGAAGAAAAGTTCCTTTTACAACAATAACTTCAGATATGTTAACTGATTTTCCTGAATTAACGGAACAAGAACTCAAAATTCTATTCACGGGATCATATCAAATGTCTCAAGCTGTATCGTATTTAGCTGAAATGATGGATGAAAACGGAACGATAATACTTTATTATTTAAAAATTACACCTAATATTATAAAATTCAAAGTCAGATCTCGACATATTAATTCGAAGACATATCATTGTTTTGTTGAATATCAATCAGATAAGAACGATATCTCTGGAATAACTCGATATTGTTGTGATTGTGCAAATGGTAGACGTACTGTTGGATGTTGCTCACACATTGCTGCTATTATATACTATTTATCTCACGCCCGATACTTAGCGAAAATCGTAAAACCAGCTGAGATACTTAGTCGTCTGTTTATTGATGAAAAAATCAGTGTCGTCGTGAATAAAGACAGTGATGAAGACTAGCCTAATTGTTATTTTGATTAAAATTTTTATTTTTTCTGTATCAAAATTCAAAATATTTCCCAATAGTACGAAAAAATATATAAGTATTAACTTTAAATGTCTTTTGAATCAATAATAACCCTTCTAATCACTTTAACCTACTGAATCTTTCTGTTTATCTTTTGAAAAGATATTTTTTGGTAAAAATAAAATTTTCTACGTATTTATGTGTACTAAAAAAAATATAAGTTTGTTAAAACGCAAGATTTTGAAAAAAAAAATGAGTTTTTAATTTTTTTTGAATTGTTCCACCATTTCTAAAAATTCAAAAAAATTCCTGAGTATAGAGGAGTATAAAAGACATTTTCTGACGAATTTTGGTGAGTGACATAATTCAAAAAGGCTGAAAAAAAAAAAAAAATAATTTTCTTTTCTCTGTTAAAAATCGGTTTTCTATTTGAGAATCATGATCATATGATTTTTTCATGTTTTGGACTCGTAAAAATTAGGAAAAAAATCATCATTAATCAATTCCGAATTTTACTATAAAAATAAAAATAATTTTGAAAAAACAGGTTTTTTTGAAATTCTCGAATAGCGTTTGAGTTATAAAGCTAAAAATTGGTGTGAATTATTTTCATTCGATACCAAATCGACCCCCTAAGTATGAGTCAAAAAAGCCATGGGGGCAGAATTCCCATATTAATCCGGCTATGCCCTTTACTAAATAATTAGGTTTTCTATTATGATTTTTTTCTGCTGACCTATTTAAGCTTAAGGAATAGTCATGCCTAAAAAAAAATTACATGATGATCGTGCTCAAAAAAATTAAAATTTTAAAGAACTATAATCTTAATTTTTTTACACTTTCTCTATTAGGCTTAACTTTTGGCTGATGAATATGGGAAAACATATTCTCTACAAGAAAATTTGAAAGTATTTTTCACTTAGACAATCCCAAAAAAAGTCACAAAATAATTTCGGTCATAAACATGAAATTTACTAAAAAATTAGATTTTCCACTTAGTTTCTTTTCTGCTGACCTATTTAAGCTTAACTTTAAGGTGGTAATTATAAAACAAAATATTCTTTGCAAAAAAGTATACAAGTACTTTCTACTCAGACAAGCCCAAAAAAAGTTAGAAATTAATGTCGGACAACAACTTTGATATCCCTAAAAAATAAGGTTCTAAATAGTCACTTTAGTTGGTTGACTGATTAAAGCTTAACTTTTAGCTGCCAATTTAAGAAAAAAATATTCTCTTAAAAATAGCATAGAAGTACTTTAGGTGTATTCATGCCTAAAAAAAAATCACATAATCGTGCTCAAAAAAATTAAAATTTTAAAGAAATATAATCTTTTTTTTTTTTACACTTTCTCTATTAGGCTTAACTTTTTGCGGATAAATATGGGAAAACATAATCTTTACCAAAAAATCTAGAAGTAGTTTTTGCTCAGATAATCCCAAAAAAAGTTACAAAATAATTTCGGTCAAAAACATGAACTTTACTAAAAAATTAGGTTTTCCATTTATTTTTTTTTCTGCAGACCTATTCAAGCTTAACTTTAAGGTGGTAATTATAAAACAAAATATTCTCTACAAAAAAGTATATAAGTATTTTCTACTCAGACAAGCCCAAAAAAAGTTAGAAAATAATGTCGGACAAAAACTTCGATATTCCTTAAAAATAAGGTTCGAGATGGTCACTTTATTTGGTTGACTGTTTAAAGCTTAACTCTTAGCTGGCAATAATAGAAAAAAACATTCTCTTCAGAACAGCATAGAAGTACTTTAGGAGTAGTCATGCCTAAAAAACAATTACATGATGATCGTGCTCAAAAAAATTAAAATTTTAAAGAACTATAATCTTAATTTTTTTACACTTTCTCTATTAGGCTTAACTTTTTGCTGATAAATATGGAAAAACATAGTCTCTATCAGAAAATCTAGAAGTATTTTTTGCTCCGACAACCGAAAAAAAAGTAATAAAATAATTTCGGTAAAAAACTTGACATTTACTAAAAAATGAGGTTTTTCATTGTAATTTTTTTTGCTGACCTGTATAAGCTCAACTTGTTGATGATAATTACCGAAAAAAATATTTCCAACAAAAAAGTATCAGATGATTCTTTACCTTTTCGAGCCCAAACAAATTTACGTAGAGATTTCGGTTAAAAACATGGATTTTGGTAAAAAATAAAATTTTTATTCTCCTATGATCTCAATTCTAGAGCTAAGATTTTTGCTGGTAATAATAAAAAATATTATTCTTTTCGAAAAAGTATTTAGAATCGTTATTTAGCATAAACAAGTTAAAAATAAAACAATCATGTGGCTTAGTCAAAAAATTAGATTGCGTGAAAAATGAAAATTTATTTCTGACTTATTTTCATATGGATACGTTGATGCTTACATCATTGCTACGATTTTTGAAAAAAATTTCTCTCTACAATAAGAGTGATGCAACCTCAGTGTCGCCAATGGGTCAATGTCAGATATAGGTGTCGCATAGGTAACACTCAGGTTTCGCGAATTTGTCCCTTGCGCCAGACCGGTGTTGAACAAATGTCTCTTAATCGTTGCTCCGGTGTCGCATATGTGTCGCAATTGTGTCGCTCAAATGTCGCACAAGTATCGCTGAATTGTCGCATATGTGTCGCTGGTGTGTTATGTACTTGTCGCACATGTGTCGCTCAAGTGTTGCTCGTGTGTCGCGTAGGTGTCGCATGTCCGCCGCGCGAGTAACGCTCATGTTGCTAACTTTCGTTCAAGTGTCGTGCATGTGTCGCTCAAGTGTCGCATATCTGTCGCTGATGCGTCACGTAAGTGCTGCTTGGGTGTTGTTCAATTTTCGCACGTGTCGTGTAGGTGTCGCACAAGTGTCACTTATGTGTCCGTCGTTAGCATCACTCATGGATCGCTTAGGTGTATTTTAACTGACACATCAGTCGCTAATTTATAACATAGGCGTCAGTTCGGTGTTTATCAACTGTCACACATGTGTCGCGTAGGTGTCGCAAACGTGTTGCACATCCGTCGCATATGTAACGCACATGTTGCTGATGTTTCGCTAAAATGTCGTGCATGTGTCGCACATGTGTCTCTCAAGTGTCACACTCAAGCTTCACTCAAGAATCGCTTTGGTGTCCTTAAATTGACACAACAGTCGCTAATGTGTCACATAGTCGTTGATTAGATGTTGATCACGTGTTGCACATGTGTTGCGTAGGTGTCGCTTACATGTCGCATGTCCGTCGCGTAAGTAACTCATGTTGCTTTCTTTCGCTTAAGTGTCGTGCATGTGTCGCACATGTGACGCTCAAGTTTTGTACATGTATCGCATATGTGTCGCTGATGTGTCACATAAGTGTTACTTAGGTGCCGTTTAATTTTCGCACGATTCGCGTAGGTGTCGCACAAGTTTCATTTAGGTGTCTCGTTAGCATCATTCAGGTATCGCTTAGGTGTCCTTTAACTGACTCAACCATCGCTCATGTGTTGCTTAGGTGTCGATATGGTGTCCCCCAAGTGGCGCTTATGCGTCGCTTCATTGTGACTCCGGCGCCACCTAACTATCACTTGTGTTGCTTAGGTGTTTATCAATTATCGCCCAATGGTTACTAAGTTGTAGTTCGAGCTTTACGTAGTAATCACTTAGGTGTCGATCAAGTTTCGCACATGTGCCACTTAGATGTCGCTTACGTGTTGCAGATCCGTCGCGTAAGTGACGCACATGTTGCTTATGATTTGCTGAAGTGTCAAACATGTGTCGCACATGAGTCGCTCAAGTGTCGTATGTGTGTCGCTCAAGTGTCGCACATGTTTTGCTCAAGTGTCGCATGTTTCGCTCAAATGTCGCACATGTGTCGTTCAAGTGTCGCTGAAGTGTCACGTAAGTGTCGCTTCGTTCTCGCACGAGTGTTGCACGTGTGTCGCTTGGGCGTCGCACAAGTGTCACTTAGGTGACGCGTTCGCTTCACTCATGAATCACTTAGGTGTCTTTTAATTGACACAACAGTCTCTAATGTGTTACATTGGCGTCACTTAGGGTGATGATCAAGTGTTGTACATGTGTCGCACATGTGTCGCTCAAGTTTCATTCAAATGTCGCATATCTGTCGCTCAAGTGTCGCATATGTGTTGCTTTTTTCTGACTTAAGCGTTACCTAACTGTCACTTACGTCGCTTATGTGTCGCTTATGTGCCGCTAAGGTGTCATCCAAGTATAGCTTAGGTTTTGCTTATGTGTTGCTAAGTTGTAACTCCGACGTCACCTATCTGTCACTTGTGTCACAAAAATGTCGTTTAAGTGTCACTTAAGTGTCGCACATCTGTCACGTAAGAGTCGCTCATGTGTCACTTACGTGTCCTCGAATTTCTATTTAACCGTCACTCATGTGTCGCTTAGTTGACGCTTAGATGTCGCTTAAGTGTAAGGTAAAAATTTCAATTTTTTTTTTATTTTCTTTTTTACGCTTTACTTTCAGCTGGTAATGACATATAAAAATAGTTTTTAAGAAAGTATACAATTATGTTTTAGTCTAGACAAGCCTACAAAAAATTCCAGAATGATGTTCGTCAAGAAAATCGAAATCCTAATATAAATTGTTATGAGAATTATGTTATAGTATTTGTTGAGACCAATTTATTTGTCATGTGATTGGTCGAATATATTATAAGCAGTAAACTTCATATTCAGGCACGCGCTTGCGCGCGCAAATTCAATTCTAGTTTACTGAAAATTGAGGTTTCCCATAGTCAGTTTCTTCTGCTAACCAATTGAAGCTTAACTCATAGCTAGTATTTATAGGAAAAAATACTCTCTATAAAAAATTATAGAATTATTTTTTGCGTACTCAAGCCCAAAAAAAAGTTATAAAATGAGCTTGGTCAAGAAACTTAAAATTAATAATAACTGAGGTTTCCCATCGTCAGTTTCTTTTGATGACTGATTGAAACTTAACTCTCAGCTGGTAAATGTAGGAAAAAATATTCTTAACAAGAAAGTATTGAGTAATTTTTCACTCAAACAAGCCCAAAAAAATGTTACAAAATGATTTTGTTCGAAAACTTGGATTTGGTTGCAAAAAAAAATATAGTTCAATTTTTATATTTTTTCACGATCACTTGTTAGTGCTTGAATTTTAGATCAGAATTATGGAAAACAAAATTGTTACAATAAAGTTTAAAGATGTTTTTCAGCCCAGGTCAGTCCAAAATAAGTTACACCGAACTTTTGGTAAAATAATAGAATTTCATTAAGAAATATAATTTCACATGTCGATTGTATTAACATTAATTGATTGATACTTATTGTTCAACTGGGAATCGTAGAGTTGGAAATTCTCTACAAAACAGTATAGAATTTTTCCTATCAAAGTAAAACTTAAAATAAGTCACTCATGGATCTTGGTCAGGAACTTGAATTTTACTGAAAAATGCAATTTCACTCTTTCATTTCTGTAAAAAAATTGTTATATACATTTCTTAAATTGTTACTAAGTATAAAGATGAATAAATTGATTTCGATATAATTAGTCTTTTGAATGTATTAGCATTTTCGTCCAGAATATTTTTAGTTTTTTACATTATTTGGTTAGTCGTGAATTTTTTCACTTCCTGCTCAAAAATCTGATAAAAGTTTAATAAAACACTATTTCTCAAATTTAAAAACTACAATAACTTTTAAACGAATAAATCGATTTTCACGCAGTTTTTCAGGCCTCATTAAGAATCTTTTGAAGGTCACAGGAAGCTTCCCTGACTATCCCCGCGA